>NC_134688.1:383559366-383859366 GCF_050947455.1 Rhinoderma darwinii | reverse complement strand
ATGAGAAGTGTATGACGCTGATTAGTCACTCAAAAATGATAGTTTTTCAAAATAAAAACCACTGCTGTTATCTACATTACAGCGCCAATCACATTATGTAGGAGATAGTCAAGTTATAATCTGGTGACAGAGCCTCTTTAATTCAACAATGAGGGCACTTCGGTCCACACGTTTTGGGCTAAAGCATCAGTATTTCTTATTACCATGCTCCACAGAAAACCTGTTTTTGTTTTGTTACCATACTGACTTACACATTCTTCCCGCCTTTACTAAAATAAATTTGTTTTTGTGAAAACATGTGTTTCTGCTCCATTTTTAAAAAAACTTTTGCAGATTAAGAATGTGAATGGAACATGTATGTTTGCGAAAATCAAAATCATCATATGAGAATAGCACTGTGTATAAGTACCGAGTATGGACTAAATAGGATCGCTTCTTTTTAGTGCGAAAAAATACATTTTCAATCACGGCAGTCCTTAACCCCTTCGCGCTCAGGTCAGTAATAGTACGTCCTGCTAAGTAGAACGTTCGCGCTCAGGTCACTACTATTACTGACCTGAGTAAACACGGCGCCATTTAATCCCGGCACGTGCTTGAGCTGTGATAACTGCTGTTTCTGACAGCAGGCTATCACAGCTTAGTGTGCAGGGACCGATCGCGGTGGTCCCCGCTGATTAACCCCTTAGAAGCCGCGTTCAATAGCGATCGCGGCTTCTTAGGGGTTAAGCTGCCATCGCCGGCCTGCTACACGATAGCGGGCCGTGATGGCTACTATGGCAACCAGAATCCTAACAATGGACTCTGGCTACGCCATCGACGGAAGCCTAGTGGGTCCCGACAAAATCAGGATCCACTATGCTTGCTGTCAGCGAACAGCTGACAGCTCTAATACACTGCACTACGTATGTAGTGCAGTGTATTAGAATAGCGATCAGAGCCTCCTGCCCTCATGTCCCCTAGTGGGACAAAGTAAAAAAAGTGTGAAAAAGTAAAAAAAAGTTGTGTAAAAATAAGAAAATAAAAGATTTAAAAGTAATAAAAGTAAAAGTCCCCCTTTTTCCCTTATCAGTTCTTTATTATTAATAAAAATATATAAATAAACAAATAAACTATACATAATTGGTATCGCCGCGTCCGTAACGTCCTGAACAACAAAACGATGTCGTTATTTATCCCGCGCGGTGAACGCCGTAAGAGAAAATAATAATAAACCGTACCACAATCACAATTGTTTGGTCACTTCACCTCCCAAAAAATGGAATAAAAAGAGATCAAAAAGTCGCATGTACCTAAAAATGGTACTGATGGAAACTACAGTTCGTTACGCAAAAAATAAGTCCTCGCACAACTTTCTTGATGGAAAAATAAAACAGTTCTGGCTCTTAGAATAAGGTAACACCAAAAATAAATTATATTTTACAAAATGTATTTTATTGTGCAAACGCCATAAGACATAAAATAAAACTATAAACATCTGGTATCGCCGTAATCGTATCGCCCCGCAGAATAAAGTGAATATGTCATTTATAACGCACGGTGAACGCTGTAAAAAAATTTGAATAAAAAACAATAGTAGAATTGCTGTTTTTTTGGTCACCACGACACCTAAAAATAGAATAAAAACTGATCAAAAAGCCGCATGCACCCCAAGAAAACTACAATGGATTCCTCAAGGGGTCTAGTTTCCAAAAAGGGGTCACTTTTGGGGGGTTTCCACTGTTTTAGCACCACAAGACCTCTTCAAACCGGACATGGTGCCTAATAAATTAAATTAAATTAATTAAATGTCACCTCTACTTTGCTCTAAATTCCTGTGAAACACCTAAAGGGTTAATAAACTTTTTAAATGCTGTTGTGAATACTTTGAGGGGTCTAGTTTCTGAAATGGGGTGTTTGATAAGGGTGTCTAATATATAGGCCCCTCAAAGCAACTTCAGAACTGAGCTGGAAACTAAAAAATAAAATAAAAATGAGGCAATACTTCGCTTCTTACATTATACTGATAATGAGCCGTGCCCACCCCGAGATGACCCCAGTTTTGACCGTTTGTATAAACGGAGACCCCTATTAGACCGTTCCAGTGCCCGGTTTTCCCAGCATTCACCCCAGAGAAGTGTATTTCTATAGATGAATCCCTGGTACATTTGAAAGGGAGGCTTCAATTCCGCGAGTACCTGCCGGGTAAGAGGGCAAGGTATGGCGTGAAGATGTCTAAGCTGTGCGAGAGTGCATCAGGGTATACCTACAAATTTAGGATATATAAAGGGAAGGACACCAGTACTCAGCCCCCAGAATGCCCCCCCTTACTGGGAGTTAATACAAAAATTGTGTGGGATTTGGTGCACCCACTGCTGGACCAGGGTTACCACCTCTACCTGGATAATTTTTATACCAGCGTCCCACTCTTCAACTGCCTCGCTTCCAGAAGTCCTGCGGCATGCGGCACTGCTAGAAGAAACCTGAGAGGCCTCCCTAAGACTCTGCTTGGGCAAACACTCAGAAGGGGTGAGAGCAGGGCACAATCTAGCAGCAACATATTGTGTGTCAAGTACAAGACCAGGGAGATGCCACACCAGTACCCATGTACCTGTACGAGGTACCAGTACAGGGACCCCCAAACCAGACTGCATCCTGGACTACAATAGGTACATGGGACGGGTGGACTTGTCAGATCAAGTCCTGAAGCCTTACAGTACTTCTGGAAGCGGGGCCACAGGCATCGTACCAGGGCAACACTTTTTAGGAGAAGTTCCCCAAACTGGCAAGAAGGGAAAAAGTCAAAAGAGGTGCAGAGTCTGCTATAAGAGGGGGATAAGGAAGGACACAATATATCAATGTGACGCGTGTCCCGAAAAACCAGAGCTCTGTATGAAAGAGTGTTTTAAAATTTATCATCCATCCCTTTATTTTTAATTTACCCCAGTTTTACTCGCTCTGATCCACTTCGCACAGCTTACCCCTCCTCATCTTTCCCCTCTGAGCCCTGCTGTGTGCCCAGGCAGCTGATAACAGCCACATGTAGGGTATTGCCGTACCCGGGAGAGCCAACATTACAGTTTATGAGGTGTATATCTCCGGTGGCGCATGCTGGGCACAATATATCGGACACTGAATTGGCATATATGTATAGAAAATTGCAAATTTCACTCTGCACCAACTGTTGCACATTATCTTTTACACAATACCTGTGGGGTCAAAATGCTCACTACACCTCTAGATGAATGCCTTAAGGGGTGTAGATTTTAAAACAGGGTCACTTCTTGGGGGTTTCAACTGTACTGGTACCTTAGGGGCTTCTGCGTACAAGACTTAGCACCAGAAAAGCTCCAGTAGGCCAAATGGTGGTCCTTTCCTTCTGAGCCCTGCCGTGTGCCCAGACAGCTAATAACAGCCACATGTAGGGTATTGCCGTACCCGGGAGAGCCCACATTACAGTTTATGGGGTGTATGTCTCCGGTGGCACATGCTGGGCACAATATATCGGACACTGACATGGCATATATATAGAAAATTGCAAATCTCACTCTGCACCATCTGCTGCGCATTATCTTTTACACAATACCTGTGGGGTCAAAATGCTCACTACACCTCTAGATGAATTCCTTAAGGGGTGTCGTTTTTAAAACGGGGTCACTTCTCGGGGGTTTCAACTGTACTGATACCTCAGGGGCTTCTGCACACACGACTTAGCACCAGAAAATTCCCAGTAGGCCACATGGTGGTCCTTTCCTTCTGAGCCCTCCCATGGACCCAAACGGCAGTTTATCACCACAAATAGGGTATTGCCACACTCAGGACAAATTGGGCAACAAAATGCGGTATTTTATTCCTTGTGAAAATAAGAAATTTTGAGCCAAAACTACCTCTTATTGGAAAAAAAATATTTTTTTTTAATTCACAGCCCAATTCAAATAAATTCTGTGAAAAAACTGTGGGGTCTAAATGGTCACAACACCCATAAATAAATTCTTTGAGGGGTGTAGTTTCCAAAATGGGGTGACTTCTGGTGGGTTTCCATTGCTTTGATACCTTTGGGGCTCTGCAAATGCGACATGGCACCCGAAAACCAATCCAGCAAAATCTGGGCTCCAAAGAACACATAGCGCTCCTTTCCTTCTGAGGCCTCCCATGGGCCCAAACGGCAGTTTATCACCACAAATGGGGTATTGCCGCACTCAGGACAAATTGGGCAACAAATTGGGGTATTTTATTCCTTGTGAAAATAAGAAATTTTGAGCCAAAACTACCTCTTATTGGAAAAAATTACATTTTTTTTGAATTCACAGCCCAATTCAAATAAATTCTGTGAAAAAACTGTGGAGTCTAAATGGTCACAACACCAATAAATGAATTCCTTGAGGGGTGTAGTTTCCAAAATGGGGTCACTTTTGGTGGGTTTCCATTGCTTTGATACCTTTGGGGCTCTGCAAATGCGACATGGCACCCGAAAAACCAATCCAGCAAAATCTGGGCTCCAAAGAACACATAGCGCTCCTTTCCTTCTAATACCTCCCATGGGCCCAAACGGCAGTTTATGGCCACAAATAGGGTATTGCCGCACTCAGGACAAATTTGGCAACAAAATGGGGTATTTTATTCGTTGTGAAAATAAGACATTTTGAGCCAAAACTACATCTTATTGGAAAAAAGTTTTTTTTTTAAATTCACAGCCCAATTCAAATAAGTTCTGTGAAAAAACTGTGGGGTCTAAATGGTCACAACACCCATAAATAAATTCCTTGAGGGGGTTTGTTTCCAAAATGGGGTCACTTTTGGTGGGTTTCCATTGCTTTGATACCTTTGAGGCTCTGCAAATGCGACATGGCACCCGAAAACCAATCCAGCAAAATCTGGACTCCTAAGAACACACAGCGCTCCTTTCCTTCTGAGGCCTCCCATGGGCCCAAACAGCAGTTTATCACCACAAATGGGGTATTGCCGCACTCAGGACAAATTGGGCAACAAAATGGGGCATTTTGTTCCCTGTGAAAATAAGAAATTCTGATCAAAAATGACATCTTATTGGAAAAATTGTCATTCTTTTAATTTCACAGCCCAATTCAAATACGCGCTGTGAAAAAACTGCGGGGTCAAAATGGTAACAATAACCATAAATTAATTCCTTGAGGGGTGCAGTTTCCAAAATGGGGTCAGTTTTGGGGGATTCCTACTGTTTTGGCACCTCAACACCTCTCCAAACCTGGCATGCTGCCTAAAATATATGCTAATAAAAAAGCACCACCAAAATGCACTAGGTGCTTCTTTGCTTCTGGGGCTTGTGTTTTAGTCCACGAGCGCACTAGAGCCACATGTGGGACATTTCTAAAAACTGAAGAATCTGGACAATACATATTTAGTTGTGTTTCTCTGGTAAAACCTTCTTTGTTACAGAAAAAAAAATAGAATAAAATTGAAATTCAGAAAGAAAAATGAAATTTGCAAATTTCACCTCCACTTTGCTTTAATTCCTGTGAAATGCCTGAAGGGTTAAAAAACTTTCTAAATGCTGTTTTGAATACTTTGAGGGGTCTAGTTTTTAAAATGGGGTGCTTTATGGGGGTTTCTAATACATAGGCCCCTCAAAGCCTCTTCAGAACTGAACTGGTACCTTAAAAAAAGGCTTTTGAAATTTTCTTAAAAATATGAGAAATTGGTGTTTATGTTCTAAGCCTTGTAACGTCCAAGAAAAATAAAATAATGTTCAAAAAACGATGCCAATCTAAAGTAGACATATGGGAAATGTGAACTAGTAACTATTTTGGGTGGTATAACCGTCTGTTTTTCAAGCAGATGCATTTAAATTCTAAAAAATTCAATTTTTTCTAAATTTTCTCTACATTTTGCAATTTTTCTCAAATAAAGACTGAATATATCGACCAAATTTTACCACGAACATGAAGCCCAAAGTGTCACGGGAAAACAGTCTCGGAATCGCTTGGATAGGTTTAAGCATTCCAACGTTATTACCACATAAAGTGAAATATGTCAGATTTGAAAAATGGGCTCTGAGCCTTAAGCCCCAAACTAGGCTGCGTCCTTAAGGGGTTAAGAACCTCCTGGATTTTTACAGTAGATCTCTGCCTAGCTCTACATGAGATTGTCAGTTATTCTCATCAAAATCTAATGCCTATGCTCTTTATTACCATTTTTTAAAAAACATTTTCTGGAAAAGAAAACATGGAAAAAGATACCTGTATTTATAACTACGGCTATTCAAAACAACAAGGCTCAATATAGATACTTTTTCATGCAAGTAAAGGCCCCTTTACATGGGAAGATTTCTTCCCATAGCGAGTGCTGATCAATGACACATACAGCATTCGTTTAGCCGGTTCGGGACCGGGCTATTTTAAGCCTTCAGGACCGGACACCATTTAGCCATTTTTAGCACGCGTTGGTTAAACGGCTATAACTTTTTTATTTGTTGGGCTAGTGACGTGATTTTTGCAAAGTTTTTTTGTAGACAGTCCAGGTTTCTTTTTTGTCATTATTAGGCTGTGTTCACATGTGCGTCAGGGCTCTGTTACGACGTTCCGTCTGAGCTTTCCGTCGGAATGGAGCCCTGACTACACATTGATTTCAATGGTGACTGATCTGGTGCCAATGGTTTCCGTTTGTCTCCGTTGTGCAGGGTTCCATAGTTTAGATGGAATCAATAGCGTAGTCGACTTCTGTATTGATTCCGTCAAAACGACAGAACCCTTGCACAAATAACACAAACGGAAACCATTGGTACCGCATCCGTTACCATTGAAATCAATGGTGATGGAAACGGAAACCTTTGGTTTTCGTTTGTGTCAGTCAGGGTCCCGTTCCGACAGAAAGCTGCGACGGAACGTCGCAACAGGACCCTGGCGCAGATGTGAACGAAGCCTAACACTGTTATAAATGCATCCAACAAGTCAAAACCTGTAAAATTTTGGATTAAAATTCAGATATAATATAACAATAAGGGATGCTGACAATAAGAGGGGCACATTGTTTTACAGGCTGCAATACACATTACTCTGTAATCCCACCCTTTTCTACACATGAAAAAATTCATCTTGGATAACACCGAGCATTAAATTGAAGTAAGGTTCATCATCAGCATAATCGTTGTTGGCACTTCTTAGCAACAGCAAATCTTTTTTCTTTTTTTAAAATGCAAATTGCATTTCCCCTTGATTACAGTATATTTTAAAATGATCCCCTTTTCTTCAAGGCACCCAGTCAAAATAAAATAGACCCTGTCAAATTATCTGTCTTGGTAACTACATGATAAATGGTTCCTCTCTTTGTTCTCTTTCAGTGGACACTTGAAGCGTTATTATCGTCAATACCCTAGGGACGCACTGTATTAAAGCTACTGTATAGAGTCTGGGAGAATAGTCCGGCCATGTATTTTATACGAAATAGAGATTTTTATTTTGCTGCCTCAGCTATCAGTCTCATAAAAACTATGATCCATAGTAAAGAATATTCCTATCTTAAATCAGAATATCACCTGTAAATAGAAGTCATTTCATTGTCTGTCAAGTCGTTAAAAATCGATTTAGCCATTTCGCAATGTTATCTGATCCTGGGAAAAATGAGTGGCACTGAATGGCAACAATATCTAATTTATCATTCCGTAGGCCAAAAATGTATGAATATTCCAGCTGATAAATGCTATTGCAATATATATAAAGTGAGATACATAGACTCCTCCGACACCTAGAAAAGAATTATAGGAGTATATAACTTAAACACATTACAAACAGCACCCGATGTGTGTTTAGAAGGGCTATAGACTATAGGGTTGCATTTGGCAAGAGATTTAAGTTCACAACAGCACGTACACATATCTCACAATATTTCAAGGCAATAAAACTACTAGCACTAAAAGAAAGTGTTGAACAGAGCGACCAGAGGTGTGTCCGTAAAATCGGTATAAAGAGCAGCAATAGCCAAAGCTGTCCAAAATGAAAAGCCATAGGATGAATGTTATCTCTGTGTTATCACCTGAATCAAATCCTTAAGGAGATGAAAGCATTGCTTGAATATCTCATGGTGGCGGCCTTACTTTATAATACTTTGGATTTAAACAGAAAGAGAGGAGAAAAATGATAAAAGGGCAATAAGTTTATCTAAGGCTACATTCAGACAAACGTAGCCAACCTCCGACGTGAAAAACTGCAGTTTTTCACGTCCTATGTGCACCCGTGCGGGGCGCGTTATCACGCGTCCCTCATAGACATGTCCTATTTTTTCATGGACCCTTCACACGCTCCGTTGAAACAACAGTCGTGTGGACGGCCCCATTGAAGTACATGAGTTCATGTCACACAGACTACATATAGGCTTGTCTGAATGAGCCCTAAGGACGGCCTTAAAAAAACATGATACACTTTAATTAAGGGGGTTGTAAGGGGCTGAGCTGCAATACCAAATATTGCATATTGACTAGAGTAGCGCTGTTTTGGAAGAAAGCCACCATGTCTTACCAATCTCATACAACACATTTAATGTCTCTATTACAGATGCAACAGCCGGACCTCCCATGATTCTACTGAACCTAACTTAGACAACCATAGGGATCATATGTAAAATTTGGTTTAGTAGAACTGTGGGGTTCTGGGTCTTGCAGATGTTACAATTGTTACAATTGTGCCATATTACTGCCGTCTAAAACCGGCCTAAAAGTAAAGAAATACAGGAAAGTTAGAGGCCCATTACCATGAAGCAATTATTGCAGGCAATGTGATTGGAATGATAATTCACCTATGTAAATGCCATGACGGATCATTTCAGTTGTCTGACCATTAGTCGTACAACATGATTTATGTAATAAAGACATTTTATCAATGGGTAAACATTTACACAGAGCTATTAGTTTGTAAATAATTGCTGACATAGAGAGAATCGAAATTTTTTTTTAGCAATCTGAATGTACTGAAGAATACTATCAATTTATAAATTTTACAAATAGCTATTAGCACGATAATGAAGCCACATTTTAGCATCTGTTTTACAACCACAATACCTGGCCATCTATCGAAATGAAATTTGCTTCTGCGCCTAAAATGAACATGTACAGAGAACAGCTACTAAGCAGATGCACTATAAATCTGAATAAATCCAACCAGGTTTCCACTCGTAACTAAATGCAACTAAAATTAGAAACCATGTATTCGTGATGTGTTAGAAATACAACTATGTAAAATCAGCGCATGCAATCCACCCCTATACTCCCTTATTCTTTGTAAGAAGATCAATGGAACAGTAACTTGATCAGATGTTAGAATCAGGCAAGGGCAGACATAGACAGCAGCGGGCCCCTGTGCAAGAACAGTATCTGGGCCCCTAAATGTCCTTTTACACTGGCCAATTATCGGGCAAACGAGTGTTCAGATGAATGAGCAAACGCTCGTTCATCGGCTGACATGCTGCCGACATGATAGAAATATATGGGGACGAGCGATCGGACTTACTAGCTCCTTGTGAAAGAAGCAAACGAGCGCCGTTCAACGAGCTGTCTCATTGATCGGCGCTCATTAACAGGCTGTATAAAAGGACCTTTACTGACCAATAGCTGATCAAAGAACACCCTGCCCATATGTCTCCCTAACAATCCACAAATAATTGTGAGCCATCGTCCTTAGCTCACTCCCCTACATACAATCCAATAAACAGTACAAAGCTTCTTTTCAGGTGACAGTGGGCCCCTAACTTACTAGGCCCCTGATTGTGCCAATGGTATGTTATGATGTTATAGTATATAGTATATAGTATACTAGTGTATAGTATATAGTATATTAACATATATTCAGAAACAGTGATAGTATGTAATACAAATATATCCATAAACACAATTGTATATATTATAACTTTTAATCAGGCTCTGTTCACACTGGCATTAGACTTGGTTACTGCTCTTCGATGGCCAGAAAAGAATAGCACAGCAAATTACCCTATGCTTTCCTTTAGAAAAAAAAACAGCAACAGAATAGTTTAATAATAATTCAATGGGATCTGTCCGAATCCGATCCAACGGACCTGTCATAAAAGTCAGGGATCCAGTAATGAAATCTATTAAACCAGTGTGAAGGGATCCATAATAATATAAAATACAAAACTACAAAGCGATATAAAAATAAGCTATAACAATTTTAATATTAATAGTGAAAAATGTAAAAATAACGGTTGGTAATATTAATAAGTATTAAGAGCTACCAAACGATTAATTGGCTGCAGTTGTTTTTTTTTTTACATGACAGCTATGTACTTTTAGATGGGTCACGCACACATTTCTTGTCCGTCACTGAATGCATAGATATGTTAGTAGATACAATCAGCACCGAAACCTTCCGCATAGCCATCTGCTCCAACAAACAATATAGAAGAGACTTCTGCCCACAGAGATGAGTCCATTTTCCTTCTTCCATAAAACACACACACACACACACACACACACACACACACACACG
This sequence comes from Rhinoderma darwinii, assembly GCF_050947455.1. Taxonomy (NCBI): domain Eukaryota; kingdom Metazoa; phylum Chordata; class Amphibia; order Anura; family Rhinodermatidae; genus Rhinoderma; species Rhinoderma darwinii. The sequence continues at coordinate 383,848,918 of NC_134688.1, read as the reverse complement.
CGCGCACTCGCACGCACACACACACACACACACACACACACACGCACACATTATATAGAAAAGCAAACTATCTTACCAATTTCCTGTCAAAAAATGTGTCAAGACTGATATCTTTCTTCTAGTAAAATTCTAAGTGAGCTTTCTCTTGCCGTTGACATCCAGTTTATCTCTCCTTGCTTTTCCTCCCGTTCATTTAACAAAAGACACTGTCCCTAATCCCTTGCTAGGAAACCGGAGTACACACTGGCACACCAAATGACTTCAGCAGACAAACAAGTCTCTGGGGCCCGTCCCAGTATCTCCTCAATGTATTCATCCATTAGCAAATGGAAATCCTTTAAGTACAAAGAGAGACCATGTGCACAAAATAATAATATAAATCTATCTGAATAATACAAAGCGAATATAGGACAAAGCTGGTGTACTAGTAATTATTACATTATTGTAAATTGCTGTAGGTGTATTTATCCACTAATATAATATAGCTAGATACAAGTGTATTATAATGATGGGGGTAGAAGGTTAGGTGCTAATTTCTATTACTTTGCTATCATAGTATTGCACAATAGTAAGTAGTAAAGGGTAAATAACCACTAAGCATAAGAACCATTGGGAATGGGATGGGGTAGTTCATTTTGCTATGCGATACATGTACATGAATAGCACATCACTTATACTTTAAAAATTTAAAAAGACAAAAATAAGACAATGCAGAGGCATGAATGAGCCAATGCCGATGTTTCAGAAGCTCTATTTCTCTCATATGACAACTATATTTGGTATAGTACCTTACAGTATGTGTATTTCCGTATCTGAGATGTTTGATTGGGTTTTGCACTGTAATACATACCATTAGGAAGTAGAAAATTCCATGTTAGGCACAATAGCATATACTGGTGCTATACTGGTTATATAATATAAAAAATTCCAGATACTATAATATTCACTCAGCCTAGACGTACATTGTGCATGATCTGCCATGCTGGTGGTACAGAGGTCCTGCAGCACTGAGTTCTTGGGTTCACATCCGACCAGGTCAACATCTGCATGGAGTTTGTATGTCCTTCTTGTGTGAGGTTTCTTCACGTATTCTGGTTTCCTCTCATACTCCAGGAACATACTGGTTAATAGGCTTTTTATGATATTTGTCCTATTATATTTGTGTGTAGAAAAATTAGATTGTGAGCCACATGGGCACAGCGGACAATGTAAGTGAATGATGTACAGAGGTTTGGAATATGTTAGCACAATATAAATAACAAAACAAAAATGAAAATAAAAAAAGTACTTGCTCAAAGAAATCTAAATTGCTCTAAATTTGACATGAATCTTGTTTGACCTGCAGTCAATACTACAGACAGAGGATATTTTCCAGGATTCAGGAAACACTATCCCTCATTTCAGCTTGATATAGGAGTGTCACTTTCAAACAGCAGTTTCCACCTTTACGAGTAGACGTGGAGCTTACAGTGAGGTCAGGTTTCAATACTTTCGTATGCCTCCCTGGCAGCTGGTGTATCACAATGAACAAGACATTACAAAAAGTAGAGAACATTTATACTGGTATAGAATGAAACATTAGATGAATGTTAAAGATGGCGAATAAAGGACGACAAACAAAAGTCGTACAATTGTAACTTTCAGGCTTTGGAATTTAGTCCAAGAGTTCTGTTCGTGGGAGACAATAACTGTGCGGATACCAGTTTAGTCGGCTGTCTAGTGAATTTAAGTGCATTTATGTTGTTGAAATGATTCTGCCGTTATTATTGCGTGAATAAATATAGTGTGAACATATTATACATTACTTTACAACTTAGGGGTAAAATTCATATAGCATACTCTACCTTTCCACCCTGAATATCTGTGGCAGGAGCGGACACGCCACATGTGCAACCTGTAAAGCTGTACAGGGGCCCAGTAGATAAAAACTCCCACCCTATTGACTATTAGAATGCATGTAAGGGACTGAGCTAATGAATTTTATTGCTTACAATTACTTGTGTTTTGTTATAGAGACATGATCGGATGCTTTATGATGAGCTATTGGCTCAAGAGAAATTGGCGCAAATACTGTGCTTGCACGGGGCCCCTCTGCTGTCTGTATCCACCCCTGATCTGTGGCTAGAACTGCCACCACCCTGATCCACCCCAAATCCAGTGTAGTAAAGCTCTGGTTTGTACTCAATTTAAATATCATATTAGAGAGCTAATAGTGGGCTCATATAGGCTATTTCAATGTGCTGATACTTATAGCAACCACCTTCCTTTAAAAGTCCATTGGCAAAATACAGGTTCTGCATGGTAGTGGCTATATTGTATTTCTCCTTAAAGGGGTTGCCTGAAATTAGAAAAAGAGATTTGTTTATTTTTCTGAAACAATGTCACTCTTGTCTATCAGCTGTGTCTGGTATTGCAACTCAGCTCCATTCACTGAGATGCAATAACGTACACAGCCCATGGGCAAGGGTGGCATTGTTTCTGGAAAAAACAAACCTTTTTTTTTTAACTCCGACACGCCCTATAATAATATATGCAATGAGGATGATGGGATTTTTTTTTTACTGTGTTTTTTCTTCATTGTGTTTCTTTTATGATCATAGTTAAAAATGTTATTGATAATCATTAAAGGCGTTGTCTCAAGTTAGACATTTATCACCTCGCTGCAGGAGCTGCCCATTCTTACTGTACCCCCCTGGGGTGAGGAGGAGCTTGAATAGAGCTGCAGTAGAGCATGTCCCCTGCCACGTCATTCCATGTCCATGTCTATGTCTCTCATTAAAGGGAATGTGTCGCTAGAATTTTCTTTGTTTTTCTTCAGTTAAACAGTTAGTATATAAATGATTACACATTGTTTTAATTTTTTTAATTTTTTCACAAGTCAGGAAACATTTCCATGTGCTGGTCACTAGAGGGAGCAATTTCCAAAATTGCAGCATTGGCAATGTGGTAAAGCAACCTCATTGCTTTATGCTGCAAATTTGGAGTAGACACACTCACTCTAGTGTACTCACACAATCCCCCCTCCATTATCCTGGCTAGTGCCAGGAGAAAGGAGGGGGTTGAATGTTCAAACCTCCTACACTGTGTGCCGCCATTTTCTGAGCGAATGCACAGTGTAGGAGGATTAGATACAGTGGTAATCAGACAGTATAACACTAACATACACACACATCACATACACAAACATAACTTACCTGCTCCTGCCGCCGCTGCTGCAGCTGCCGGCTCTGCTCCTAGTCCTTGCGTCTGCGCTGCCTTGAACATATGGCCGGAAGCCGCGACCGGAAGTCGTCCTCTTACTGTCCGGCCGCGGCTTCCAGTCTACATGAAAATGGCGCCGGATGTCGCTCTACCAAAGACCTTCCTTTTGGTCTGTGTGGGAGCGGCGCATGCGCCGTTCCCACACAGACGGCGTACGCTATAGTGAATGGAACGGCTCTCGTTCGCATTCTCTATGGGGATGTATGTGCCATATTCCATCTCTGTATCTGTCGTTAATCTACACATACAGAGATGAAAAAAAAATGGCAGCCCCCATAGAGAAGTAAAAGAAAGAAAAAAGTAAAAAGTACAACACAGAAACACAAATAAATACAATTTATTTTAATGACATACTAAAAGCAATATTATATATATATATAAATATATATATATATATATATATATATATATATATAAAATAAAAAAAAATTGTGACATCTTCCCTTTAAATGTGAGCCCAATGTTACTCAGTAACCCAATAGTTTTCATACTTGATGATATTTTGCACTGTAAATGTAGTCAAACTGTCTTTATCCAGACACACTGGACAGCTACTGTAAATATTCTATATTATAATCTTCAGTAAAGAAAGATATTCCATTCTATGGCTTCCTGCCTGCCGTGTCCTTTAAATGACAAATCTCTAATACTTTTCACACCTCATCAGTGGTCTATATAGAGAGGAAATAGCAAAGATAAAAATTGGACGTCTTTCAGGTTCTGCTTGTCACTACCACTCTCTTAACCACTTGGGACAAGAGGTTCTGGTGTCCCCATCCCATATTGAAACGTCATAAGTATGAAATTGTCCAAAGCTCTTCCGATATTAGGATGAGATATTACGATATATATTGAAATTGTATTCAATTTTATTAAAATCTGAATTGAAAATATGTGTATTAGGCCATATATCAAACTTAAGTCTGACTCCCCTAGGGTAGGCTTGTATCTATAAGCTATTATTTATGGCTCGACGGTAAATTGCAAGACTCTGAATGTCGTTCGCTATTCCATCCTTCACTCTGTGTAGAAGAAAATCTTTTTTATGAACTTCACGTCTATAGGTCCAGAGGGAGGGATGGAGAGGGGAACAATATGTTTGGAGGATCTGTCATCATAGTCTCGATGAAAGTGAAAAAGATAAACATAGCTATTGGAACTGTGGGATTGCTAATAAAGTGTTTAGTAGATATCACAATATATTTTCTTTTTTTTTTTCACTCTGGTGCCCAGGGGAAGTTGGGATATGTGATAATCCTGTTATATAAATGATTAAGTGTGTGTTTTCTTTCCCTCTATTCCTTTTTGTATTTATATATCGCAGAATTAAAGATTATAAAATGTAAAAAGAAAAAATGGAATCAACACTTGACTTTCTTTTAAATTGATAGAGAGAAATAATATGCATAAAAATACCATAAAGATTCTGACATACTTATCGACTTCCACTTTTAGTTCTGTTACTAGCTCTGCTGTGAGATCATACCCTTTACTCATTTACCATATTCCTCTCCTGACAATTTTAACTTAATGACATAGAAACAGTCAAAATGACAAACTCTAAATATGTATTAAAACCAACATATTCCATATTTGTCAGACTTCAAAATGTGCCACAGGAGTATAAGCAAGGGTGCAGGTATTTGGCTGCAAAGCTAAACATGTCTCACTTCCCCACAAGAAATGAACATGAATGGAAATGAAGTGTTATGTTAGCATGCAGTCATGATTTCAATCCCATAACATAAACACTTAAAATAAGCCTTACCTTTTAATGTCATTAATAAATGGAACAGCCAAGGGAAGTTCACATCTAGTAGGTAGCCTGGATCTACACATACTGGTAGGACGGATGTGTTCATTTAGTGTTCGGGCTTACATTAGTCACACATGTATATATCCTTATGTGTATGTGTACATATAGCAGCCTGCCAGGGATGACTACAGAGACTCAAAGCTGATCAAGCATTACTATAGCCAACACAAGCCAATCTATTTCTCGGTGACCCTGATAGGAAATCTAAGGGGACGGCTTGATGGATGGGTCTGTCTGAAGACAATGCACAGCATGACATCACCACTTCCCCCACTTCTACTCATCCCACAATGACAATAGAGTGATAATTTAGTTAGTGGGAAACATGGGCTTAAACATTGACAATTAGAGATCACGTCATACGCTATAGGTTTTGATTGATGTCTCAACAGTCAAATGACAATTTCCTGATTGAAAAAGCTGCTGAATAGACATGTATGAAATAAAAAGGAATATGTAAGGCTTCGTTCACATCTGCGTCAGGACTCCGTTCATGGGTTCCGTCGGAGCTTTCCATCAGGGGAACCCATGAACGGAACCCTGACTGAAACAAACAGAAACCATTGGTTTCTGTTTGCATCACCATTAATTTCAATGGTGACGGATCCAGTGCAAATGTTTTCCGTTTGTCACCGTTGTTTAAGGGTTCCGTCGACTGCTCTATTCTATCCGTCAAAACGACGGAACCCTTAAATAACGGGTTATACTTATACAGTGTTATACATATACAGACCACCGTGTAATTCTAATAGTCTCTTAAAGGGCCATTATATGTGAGAACATTTGCTTAAACATAAAGGAAGCCATTGCTATATTAGTTGAACCCACTATCCATCCATTGGTTCAAGTAAATGGGTCTGAACTGCAATGCCGGACATAGCCCATAAACAAGAGTGGTGCTGTTAGGGATCTGCCAGGTACTACGTCTAGGTATACTCCTGGGATTAATCAATCCACACCTGAGGCCAGACCTGTTAGACTGACACCGTCTCCCACCAACCAGGGTGGCAGGCTCAGGAGTGGGAGAGCATATCGCGGCCTGGTCAGTCGGAGTTAGCTCCGCCCCCTGTCCTTTATTACCTGCCGTGTTCTCTTCCTCAGTGCTTGTAATTCTTCTGAATTCCTGGCCCCACTGCTGCTTGCTCCAGCCTGCTTCTGCCGTGCTTCTGCTTTGCTGCAGTTCCGCTTACCTGCTTCGCTTTGCCCCTGGCTTGCTTCCTTCTCCGTGCTCACGTTGGTATACTCCACTTCATCCTGGTCCTGACTATTTATTCACCGCTCCGTTTCCTCGCGGCGTTCCGTGGGCTACTGCCCCTTCCCTTGCGTGTTCCCTGTTTGTTCTTCCGTGCACTTAGACAGCGTAGGGACCGCCGCCCAGTTGTACCCCGTCGCCTAGGGCGGATCGTTGCAAGTAGGCAGGGACAGGGCGGTGGGTAGATTAGGGCTCACTTTCCCTTCACCTCCTTCCTGCCATTACATAATTACAAGCCCATACCTAGTCTACTATTCTCCTACGCTGTCGCTATCATGGACCCCCTTGAGACCCTGACCCAGCAGATGCAGGGCCTCTCCCTACAGGTCCAGGCCCTGGCCCAGAGGGTCAACCAGGGTGACGCTGCCTTAGTAGTACCCCTCACCTCACCTCTAGAACCCGACCTCAAGTTACCTGACCGGTTCTCAGGGGACCGTAAGACGTTTCTCTCCTTCCGGGAGAGTTGCAGACTGTATTTCCGCTATGTAATGGCAGGAAGGAGGTGAAGGGAAAGTGAGCCCTAATCTACCCACCGCCCTGTCCCTGCCTACTTGCAACGACCCGCCCTAGGCGATGGGGCACAACTGGGCGGCGGTCCCTACGCTGTCTAAGTGCACGGGAGAACAAACAGGGAACACGCAAGGGAAGGGGCAGTAGCCCACGGAACGCCGCGAGGAAACGGAGCGGTGAATGAACAGTCAGGACCAGGATGAAGTGGAGTATACCAACGTGAGCACGGAGAAGGAAGCAAGCCAGGGGCAAAGCGAAGCAGGTAAGCGGAACTGCAGCAAAGCAGAAGCACGGCAGAAGCAGGCTGGAGCAAGCAGCAGTGGGGCCAGGAATTCAGAAGAATTACAAGCACTGAGGAAGAGAACACGGCAGGTAATAAAGGACAGGGGGCGGAGCTAACTCCGACTGACCAGGCCGCGATAGGCTCTCCCACTCCTGAGCCTGCCACCCTGGTTGGTGGGAGACGGTGTCAGTCTAACAGGTCTGGCCTCAGGTGTGGATTGATTAATCCCAGGAGTATACCTAGACGTAGTACCTGGCAGATCCCTAACAGTACTCCCCCTTTTATGAGGGGCCACCGGACCCTTACTAAGAGGACCCGGTTTAGTAGGGAAGAGAAGGTGGAACCTCCTGATCAATACCCCAGCGTGAACATCACGGGCAGGAACCCAAGTCCTCTCCTCCGGCCCGTATCCTCTCCAATGGACCAGGTACTGGAGGGAGTCCTGGACCATCCTACTGTTCCAATAATCCTGAGGTAGAGGATGTTCATCGGGAACTGTGCACAGTCTGGGCCCAGGTTCAGAAGAACCTAGAGGCGTCCCAGAGCGCACAAAAGATTCAGGCTGATAGTAGACGTTCTGCTAACCCCCGGTTTGTCGTCGGGGATTTGGTCTGGTTGTCGTCCAGGAACTTGCGCCTTAAGGTCCCGTCCAGGAAGTTTGCTCCCCGATTTATTGGACCTTATAAGATCATTGAAGTCCTCAACCCTGTATCCTTCCATCTGGAGCTGCCCCCATCCTTTCGCATACATGACGTCTTCCATGCCTCCCTCCTCAAACGCTGCTCCCCGTCCTGGTCCCCCTCGAGGAAACCTCCTGTTCCCATTCTCACCCCTGAGGGGGTGGAATTCGAGGTGGCCAAGATTATTGACAGTAGGATGGTCCAGGGCTCCCTCCAGTACCTGGTCCATTGGAGAGGATACGGGCCGGAGGAAAGGACTTGGGTTCCTGCCCGTGATGTTCACGCTGGGGTATTGATCAGGAGGTTCCACCTTCTCTTCCCTACTAAACCGGGTCCTCTTAGTAAGGGTCCGGTGGCCCCTCATAAAAGGGGGAGTACTGTTAGGTATCTGCCAGGTACTACGTCTAGGTATACTCCTGGGATTAATCAATCCACACCTGAGGCCAGACCTGTTAGACTGACAACGTCTCCCACCAACCAGGGTGGCAGGCTCAGGAGTGGGAGAGCCTATCGCGGCCTGGTCAGTCGGAGTTAGCTCCGCCCCCTGTCCTTTATTACCTGCCGTGTTCTCTTCCTCAGTGCTTGTAATTCTTCTGAATTCCTGGCCCCACTGCTGCTTGCTCCAGCCTGCTTCTGCCGTGCTTCTGCTTTGCTGCAGTTCCGCTTACCTGCTTCGCTTTGCCCCTGGCTTGCTTCCTTCTCCGTGCTCACGTTGGTATACTCCACTTCATCCTGGTCCTGACTATTCATTCACCGCTCCGTTTCATCGTGGCATTCCGTGGGCTACTGCCCCTTCCCTTGCGTGTTCCCTGTTTGTTCTCCCGTGCACTTAGACAGTGTAGGGACCGCCGCCCAGTTGTACCCCGTCGCCTAGGGCGGGTCGTTGCAAGTAGGCAGGGACAGGGCGGTGGGTAGATTAGGGCTCCCTTTCCCTTCACCTCCTTCCTGCCATTACAGGTGCAGTTTCTGAAGTATTTTTTAATCTAATACAGCCCCTTTAAAAAGAAAAGGGTTGTTGTGTCTTAGGCTGGGGTATATGGACATCTTAGAGTTGAGTTTCGACACACCTCTATTAACCAGAACGTCCAGAAAGGCCAGTCCATAAATATATTACATAGTTATCCATTCATTGAATGACCATTATGTAATATTGGCTGCTTTAGAGGAAATATATAGCCATGTGGATCTACCCTCTGCAATAACAGCTGATTTCCACTGCTTCTGTAGCTGGACACATTGCGATCAGCTGATCACTTTTCCATCTTTTAATCTTTTCATGAGACAACTCCTATAAATATTATGGGTGGATAGTCCAGCATTTCTTTCCAATGACCAATGTGGAGATGGGCTTGAATTTTAGAGGTGTTTTCCAAAAATCAATATTTATCACCTATCCTGTAGAAATATCTGATTAGTAGATTTTCGTCCCCTGGGACACCCACTGATCCTGAGTACGGGCTTCCCTGGCCATCCTTCTGCGCCCCATATGAATGGAGCGGTACTGCGCATGCTCGACCACCGCTCCATTCATTTTCTAAGGTGCTGCCGATAAAATATTGATTGTGAAAAAAACCATTTAATGATGATTCCTGCACAATTAAAATAGGTACTGTTTGTGCATGTGAACAGATGATTATGTTCATGTACTGTTGTAAAAAGATATAACAAGTGTTGACAATTCATTCTGTGTAATTGAAGGCAATATTATTACATTATTCCGTATACTCTAAAGAATTTCTTCACTGTTTTTTTTCAACTTCTAAAGCATAAAGCAACATAGATTTTCCATGACTGATAATGTATGCAGAGCCATCATTAAACAGTACTGACCTACACAAATTTCCTGGATATCTTACATCAGACAGATCTAGGGAAGCCTCCTGGCAACAATCCCCAAATACTGTGTGGTCCTTTATTCCCCTGCGCAATTGACATACAGTGTACGAGATCACAGCCAAATGACAGGCTGTTGTTCTTGTAAAGAATTCAAAGCCTTTTCTTATCATAAGCTGTCTGATCAATGGGACTGTATCTACACAGAGTGAGATTTTTATAAATGAGCCGGCCATCGGAAAGAAAACATTTATTTAATATGACAACAAATAAATTGATGGTGTATTCAATACATTGTGTGGAAGGTTCTCTATACTAACAAACGTTGTAAATGTATACATGCACTAATGTGTTATTGTTATATATGTACACAAAGTGACACACACAAATAAGAAATTCAAAACATTCAAAAACTCTTGTTTGACAAAAGGAAATAATTTAAGCTGGAAGACAACAAGATAGAAAAACATTCTGCAAAAAAATATATACAATTTTGTTAACAAGCAAACATATATTTTTTTTTAATGCACGTAACTGTGTAAAGAAAATTACCAAAGAGTAAAGAAGGCACAGCCTAGAATCATTATGTAGAGACATTATGTTAAATAACAGCTAAAGTAGTTGTCCGGATGCTAACGGTCACCACAAGGGAAATGTAGTTTTACATAGCACCCATTCAATTAAATGGGCAATCATGTTATTGTCGTGCCAGAGAGGGAGACACACTGTCGCAACTCTTTACTTCGGCTAATAGAGGGGGATCTCTCTCTATGAGGCCCAGATGCTCTTCTTGGGCATACGCACAGGGGTTGTACAGTTGGGATTACCCCTTTAATAAACTACGGTATCCATAAGCAATGTGTACAATAAGTGGAACTTTCTAATGTTGTTTTTTTTTTTCCTATAAATTAAATATATGCAAAGACAATTTTGATGTATTTGCCCTAAATGCGAAATTATTGGTCAGTTGTTGTAAATTGTACATTGTATATAAGGGACTTAGCAGATCTGATAATTTTTCATCTGATAGGATAAGGCCACACAGAGGAGCACTGACCCAGCTGTGATGCAGCCAACAACCGCGCCGGCATCATGTTTGGTGCAGCTGTCAAATAGTCTGTTAATGGCCGTACGTTCTTGCGGGTAAAACGGCCCTTTACCTGCAGAACCGTGTGATCATTAATCAACACACCCTTTATGGTCGCATGATTTTGCAGGTAAAGGGCTGTTTTAATCACAAGAACGCCCAGCAATTAACTGCCGTGCCGTCGCCGGCCTGGTTGTTGGCCGATTTTCATTTCTTCTCCATGTGGCCTTACCAATAAAAACGATTTTGGATGGGATCATTTTGCATTAATTATCTCTCCTATCTTTCATTATTAGCTGGATTGAAAGTATTATTGGCTCTTCTATGGTATTACATATAGTGGACAATGGAACATTTGTCTGTAAATCCCAAAAATGCTAAACCATGTGGCATAAGGGCAACCCAATTCAGTAATTGTTTGTTAAATTCCACAACTGTAGCACCAGATACTGAAAGTAATTAAAAAATGGAAATATTTCATGCTGAAGCTAATGGTTTGGTCTTTTTAGATGCACCAAGTACTGTTCTGACTGGTCATTATAGTCATCAATTTGGCAATAATTTCATCTGCAATATGATATGTGTAGTTCTTTGACCTTTAAATTATTATTATTATGCTTGGTTTATCTTAGCTTTGTCCCTGGGGTACGTGACAGCTACAGCTAGTCAGAGGAATAGACCGACTTTAAGGCTTAGACAAACTTGTAGTATAGTGGAACATTTCAATGTGAAAGGAAAAGAAAACAAGGAACTGCCAAGTGCAAAGTAAACAGTTCAACAGCCAAATGGGATTCATGTGTGTGAAACAAACTCCACTCAAACCAAGAAAACTCTCCAAAGGTCCATTGTGATTTCATCTTCATGTTGTATCATAACAGTATTGTTATGTAGCAAGCTCTTATCACCCCTATCACTGTGGGGGAGAATTTCAGAATTGGGGTTTGCAGAAAGCCACAAAATTTGAAAAAACAATTTTTTTTTAACTTAATAATTTATTTGAGTTACAGTTAAAATGCCATTTTCACCTACATATTATATGCTACATATTGGCAATTAGAGAAATCAGCCTGCCATTATCCATTGAATATTAATCAATAACACATTTTTTTCCCTTTATGGTATGTTCAAACTTCGCAGATTTGTTGCAGAAATTTCTGCAACTGAAAATCCATTCCATACATCTGAATGTGATTGTTTCTGCAGCAGGTGCATGTCATGTGAAAGTACTCTTAAAATACCCCTTATATTGGGCCTCCTATGCACAGGGTTCTTGTCTGGTGTTTTAAACTACACGTAAAAACGCTAGTTTTTTTTAATTTTTTTAAATAACATGTTTTTTATGGTGTTTTTGGTGTTTTTCTTTTTAATTTTGTAACAATTTAAACATGTCAAGTGCTATAGAGAAGCCCATTTTGAAAAAAAGCAAAAACGCCACAAACCAAAATGCTGTGTAGGTCGACGTTTCAATATTTCATTAGACTTTAAAGTAACTTCTCACGAAGATGGCATAAATGATAGAAGAAATCTACGTAGATTCCACTCTGTGGCGCATGGAGAGCAGAATTTAACAATTTTGTCACATCTTACTCCTTTGGGTTTTAAGCTAAGACCGGCATATAAAACGCCAGTCAAGGTAAATCTGCTACTTTGTGTATTGCAGCCCATATAGTTCTGCTTGAGGCTGATTTCAAGGATCAGATTTTCCTCTAGAAGCACTGAAGTCAGTGCTTCTAGGGGAGAACTCAGTCCAATATTTGGCATCCCAGGAAGCATGCTATTTTTTTTTGTTGTATGGACTTAATATAGTATTTTGATATTGTGGTATGCATGGACGTAGTGAATGCATTAACGTTGTATTTGTGATTCGTATTATACAGATCCAAAATACACTTGTGTGCATAAGGTCTTGAGTACGGTAGATCCAATTCAATATATAATAATGTAATAGATTTGTTCTCAGTAATGGTAAATGGTATTATTAATTGGGAATAAAATTCTTAGTATTTATCTAATATATATATATGAGCTACTATTTTATATTCAGCGTTAGGGGCCTCCGACCAAGATTACCGGAGATTACTGTAGACAATAGCACAGCATGCTGCACTATTGTCTCCGGTAAAATCATGAACATCCCGACAGAAAGCCTACGGAACCTGTTAAAATCAATGTGCTCCGTTGGCCGCCAGCGGTGTCCATTGTGCAATGGAATCATTGCTTCCATTATTTCCTTGTTCTCCTCTTCTGACAGAGCAGAACAACGGAACACACTGACACAGGTGTGAACGAAGCCTTGCCGAGCCTGACACATACATATTAAGAATATCTCACCATAAGGCTGGGTACACACAACCTATTTTCAGACGTAAACGAGGCGTATTATGCCTCGTTTTACGTCTGAAAATAGGGCTACAATACGTCGGCAAACATCTGCCCATTCATTTGAATGGGTTTGCCGACGTACTGTGCAGACGACCTGTCATTTACGCGTCGTCTCATCGTGTGCACATACTCTAACTGGTCTTTATGCTCTGCTGGTCTACTGTTATGTACAAGAAGAGGTTTTTTTTAAACCCCTGGAGTAAAACAAGTCATGGGAAAAGACTGAAATATCTTAAAAATAATATTTTCCAAGCCTCAAACATTTGCTTTTGCTTATGTTCATCTAAAGACAATGCACGATGAAATGCTAATATTCATTCTTCAAACAATCTGCTGCTTTGTGTGTTTTAGATTTAACTTGTCTGAAAGTTAAAAACTTATTTCTCATTGACCGTAATAGCACCAGTGCAATCTTATTCACATGGAGTTGTGTGTAATTGTCTCGTCATATGTTCCTTAATTTTAATTATAGATCACTGCCTGGTTATTTTTCATATAATCAGTTCCATATTTCTCATTATACATGTTCATAAAGAAATAATTTCATGGGATACTTTTTATTCTGTTGAGATTGTTAATCACAAGAAGTTGGTAATCCATGTACCTGTACGGGTATGTTCACACGCTGAGCCAAAAACGTCTGAAAATACGGAGCTGTTTTCAAGGGAAAACAGCACCTGATTTTCAGACGTTTTTTTAGCAACTCACGTTTTTCGCTGCGTTTTTCGCGCCGTTTTCGCGGCGTTTTCGCACCGTTTTTTAGGCTGTTTTTGGAGCTGTTTTCAAGTCTATGAGAAAACGGCTCCAAAAACGTCCCAAGAAGTGTCCTGCACTTCTTTTGACGAGGCTGTAATTTTACGCGTTGTCTTTTGACAGCTGTCAAACGACGACGCGTAAATTACAGGTCGTCGGCACAGTACGTCGGCAAACCCATTCAAATGAATGGGCAGATGTTTGCCGATGTATTGGAGCCGTATTTTCAGGCGTAAATCGAGGCATAATATGCCTCGTTTACGCCTGAAAATAGGTTGTGTGAATCCAGCCTACCTCAAATACTGCAGGCCCAGAGGTAATTATAGTGATGTAAATGGAATCACATCTTAAAGCACTACTTATTTTGTACTATGGTTCATATACACAAGTCCAAATGTTTTATTTTGTAGGTCTAGTTCTTATTTTTTCTATCATGTTGCAAATATGCAAGAATACAGTGAACGATAATGTAATATGACTGTTCACTTTGTTTACAATATGGTATAAGGTGTGTTACTTATATGGCATATATAGTACTTTCAGAAGTTTTAGGTAGTTGTGGAAAAAATGCTGCAAACTCAAAATGATTGCAAAAATAAAAGTGTTAATGTTTTTTTTTTTATTAATTAACAAAATACAAAGTCAGTGATCAGAAAAGAAATCTAAATCAAATCAATATTTTGTGTGACCACCCTTTGCCTTCAAAACAGCATTAATTCTTCTAGGTACACTTGCACAAAGTCATGGATTTTGTAGGATAATAGTCATTAGTATGATTAACCAATTATGCCAAACAGGTGATAATGATCATCATATTCATATGTAGGTTGAAACATAGTCATTAACTGTAACAGAAACAGTTGTGTAGTAGGCTTAAAACTGGGTAAGAAACAGCCAAACTCTGCTTCCACCATGGCAAGACTGAGCACAGCAACAAGACACAAGGTAGTTATACTGCAGGTCTCTCCCAAGCAAAGATTTTAAAGCAGACTGGGGTTTCAGAATGTGCTTTTCAAGGTCTTTTGAAGAAGCTAAAGAAATGGGCAATGTTGAGGACAGTAGACACAATGTTTGGACATGGAAACAGTGCAGCAGATCAAAGACACATCATTCTTACTTCAAATGGAAGAAACTTGCTTCCATTTGAATGGAAGAATTGCGGCCAAAAAGTCATACCTTCGACGTGGAAACAAGGCCAAGCGACTCAACTATGAACGAAAACATAGCAACTGGGGTGCAGAAAAATGGCAGCAGTTGCTTCGGATTTATGGAATATTTAGCTGTAACAGAAGGCAGTTTGTTCGCTGAAGGGCTGGTGAGCAGTACAATAATGAGGGTCTGCAGGCAACAGTGAAGCATGGTGGAGGTTCCTTGCAAGTTTGTGACTGTATTTCAGCAAATGGTGTTGAGGATTTGGTCAGGATTAACAGTATCCTCAATGCTGATAAATATAGGCAGATAATTAGCCATCATGCAATACCATCAGGGAGGCGTCTGATTGGCCCAAATTTATTTTGCAGCAGGACAACGACCCCAAACATGCAACCAATGTAATTAAGAACTATCTTCAGTGTAAAGAAAAATAAGGAGTCCTGGAAGTGATTATATGGCCCTCATAGAGTCCTAATCTCAACATCATCGAGTCTGTCTGGGATTACCTGAAGAGACAGAAGGATTTGAAGAAGCCTACATCCACAGAACATCTGTGGTTAGTTCTTCAAGTTGTTTGGAACAACCTCCCTGCCAAATTCCTTCAAAAACTGTGTTCAAGTGTACATATAAGAATTGATGTTGTTTTGAAGAAAAGGATGGTCATACCAAATATTGATTTGATTTCGATTTCTGTTCTGTTTATTCACTTTGAGCTTTGTTAATTAATAAAAAGAAAAATTATTAACACTTCTATTTTTGAAAGCATTCTCACTTTTATTTTATAACTTATTCTACAAAAAAAAACCTCTATTTTCTCCTATAATACTGCTCTATATAATTAAGCATACATTTTTTTATATATTAAATGTTTTGGTTGGAAGGACCTACATGTGTTCACTTCCTCTTAGGATCTATTCACACTGCCTTTGCAGTGTGTATTGGAGCTATACCTAGGATTTTCTTTTACTGTATACCTCAGGCACAAGCCTCTGAGATATGTCACTAGATGAAAGAAGGTATACTGACGTATACCGGCCTGACTGATGCCAAAAAGATACTCTTTTGGCATTCGTCGGTTGAATGAGACCTAATGGATACATTTAGCAGTGTGAATGGACTCTTAGGTACCTTTAACACCATCAGATACAGCATATTCAGCATATTCTGGTAAATGAGTGTCAAACGACGATATAGCACACCGATCGGCATTCATTTAGCTCCGTTTACATGTACCAATCATTGAACTGTATGGTGACAAACATTTGTTTAACCCCATACAGTTGGATTTTTGTCGGCAGCACATCCCCTGTTAAGTTGTTGTTGTTTACTTTCCACATATGGTTTTTCATAGATCAGATAGTACTACGCCTATAATATAGAGTGAGGCTAAACCAACAAACGTAACAAAAAATCAGTTTGATGCAATGACCACTATAATAGGGATTTGTTATCAAAAGTTCATTACTGAACATGCACAGATTTTTTGCAAATATTGGTGGATAGCTTTTATTTTTTTAATTTTGTTATCTACAATTATATAAGCTGACATTAGTTTGCTGTTTCCACCAGTTATGTACTAACGTCTCTTGTGATGACATACACCTTGGACCCAATGCAACCACTGCTAGTATTTGTTGGCTTGCCATCAAAGTTGGTTTCTGCCAATATAATATCTTAAAGTGTAGCTAAACGTTTGACAACCTTCTGACATGTCATAGTGACATGTCAGAAGTTTGGATTGGTGGGGAATCCGAGCACTGAGACCCCCACCAATTACTAGAACGAAGCAGTTGAAGCGCTCTTGTGAGCGCTCAGCCGCTTCATGTCTGTTCGGCTTTTTCCGGAAATAAATATGTTGTGTAGGGACTCAATAGAAAGTCTATGAGCCCGTACTCCGATACATCGGCTTTCCGGAAAAAGCGGAACAGACAGGAAGCGGCTGAGCGCTCACACAAGCTTTTCAGCTGCTTCGTTCTAGCAATTGGTGGGGGTCTCAGTGCTCGGACCCCCACCAATCTAAACTTCTGACATGTCACTATAACATGTCAGAAGTTTGTCAAACGTTTAGCTACACTTCACACTGAGTTTTTTTACAAGTTTTTGGGCGCGGAAACCGCTCCGCAAAGAACGGCCGAAAATGCCTCCCATTGATTTCAATGGGAGGCGGGGGCTGTTTTCTCCCGCGAGCGGTAAAACCGGTTCACGGGAGAAAGAAGGGACATGCCCTATCTTCGTGCGATTACGCCTCTGACCTCCCATTGACATCAATGGGAGGCAGAGAAAGCATATTTTGCAGCGTTTTATGCCCGCGGCGCTCAATGGCCGCGGGCAAAAAATGCAGTGAAAAATGCTGCGAAAATCGGCATGTAGGCAGAGGAAAATCTTCCTCAAACTTCCAAACGAAATTTGAGGCATATTTTTCGCCTGCAAAAAACGTGTGAACCCAGCCTAAAGATTAAATTCGCTGGAAAATCAGAAGCTGCCACAACCAAAGTCAATATTCTCTAGTTGTTACAATTAGACCTTTGGCATAGAAATTGTCCTGTGTAACTCGGCTATTTTATAGATGTAGAAATGATGTGTACATTTCCACTGATCTATTAAATTTTAGGACCCTGGAGAGAGCTTTATGAGGTGGCTGTATTTAGTAACCGTTATGTGTCTAATCTATGAGAAATGTATGAAAACGTAAGAATTATAACATTCTTCATTCACATCTAGGTTGCAGCTGACTAAATTAAAGTGTCTCTAACTTTTTATTTTTACGGGACCCGAGTATATTTACCTATTTATATTATTGTATACTTTTACTATATATTCCTGTGTATCAATACAAATATAGGATATAAGCTACCATTTCAATATTCTAGTACAGTGATATTGGTATTTTTCCAACCCTGTCTTAGACATCTGGAATCTATAGTTGGGTACTTAATGTCTCTATAGCTGAGGTGTTCTCAGCATACAGTAGGTTATTTTCACATTAAATTTAACCAGCAGATAACTTTTACTATTCTCTGGCCAAGAACATTTATCCAAAATAACTTTTTTTTGCACAATAAATCTCATTCAAGCTCATAGGAAATTTAGCAATTACCAAACTAGTAATTTAAATTCCTCATACGAAAGCCACAATTCAAGAAAACAGGAAGGGAAACAGTATCCACGCTGAAGTACTCATGCCATATTTTCAAACACAGTTAAATATTCCAGTTTTAAGCTCCCTAAATCTCAGTATAATCACATCAGTGCCCCTGTAACTAGTGGCGATCTTCACTAACTATCTGTAATTACGGGAAGTTTTTCTTGCTTTAACCTACAGTTTTATTAAATTACTTTTTCTGCCCTGCTGAAAATGAATGCCAGCATTTTGACTGTGTATTTATCTGTCATATTCTGACTATTTCTAGAATATATAGACTACAGACTACAATAATAGGAAAAACATTTAAAAAAAAATTTAATTGGGATTTTTCCAGGGGGGTTATCGTTGGCTGGTTATTTCCTCTGCAGCAGCCACTGCATGTGAAATGTAGTATTACATATAACCATGGCCCGCCTTAGGTTGGATGGTTCCCTGTGCGGGACTCTCCATGGCTGCCCTCCACAAACCAAAAATGAACCGGACAAGTACATACTGGAACATGTATACTGTACATATTTACTGCATACTGTGGGTATCTACTGCATGTATACTTTGGATATTTAGACAAACAGGCAAATATATATATACACACATTCTGGAATATACACATACATAAAGGTAAATATATACAGTGAAGGAAATAAGTATTTGATCCCTTGCTGATTTGGTAAGTTTGCCCACTGTCAAAGACATGAACAGTCTAGAATTTTTAGGCTAGGTTAATTTTACCAGTGAGAGATAGATTATATAAAAAAAAAAAAAAAAAGAAAATCACATTGTCAAAATTATATATATTTATTTGCATTGTGCACAGAGAAATAAGTATTTGATCCCTTTGGCAAACAAGACTTAATACTTGGTAGCAAAACCCTTGTTGGCAAGCACAGCAGTCAGACATTTTTTGTAGTTGATGATGAGGTTTGCACACATGTTAGATGGAATTTTGGCCCACTCTTCTTTGCAGATCATCTGTAAATCATTAAGATTTCGAGGCTGTCGCTTGGCAACTCGGATCTTCAGCTCCCTCCATAAGTTTTCGATGGGATTAAGGTCTGGAGACTGGCTAGGCCACTCCATGACCTTAATGTGCTTCTTTTTGAGCCACTCCTTTGTTGCCTTGGCTGTATGTTTTGGGTCATTGTCGTGCTGGAAGACCCAGCCACGAGCCATTTTTAATGTCCTGGTGGAGGGAAGGAGGTTGTCACTCAGGATTTAACGGTACATGACTCCATCCATTCTCCCATTGATGCGGTGAAGTAGTCCTGTGCCCTTAGCAGAGAAACACCCCCAAAACATAATGTTTCCACCTCCATGCTTGACAGTGGGGACGGTGTTCTTTGGGACATAGGCAGCATTTCTCTTCCTCCAAACACGGCGAGTTGAGTTAATGCCAAAGAGCTCAATTTTAGTCTCATCTGACCACAGCACCTTCTCCCAATCACTCTCAGAATCATCCAGATGTTCATTTTCAAACTTCAGACGGGCCTGTACATGTGCCTTCTTGAGCAGGGGGACCTTGCGGGCACTGCAGGATTTTAATCCATTACGGCGTAATGTGTTACCAAAGGTTTTCTTGGTGACTGTGGTCCCAGCCGCCTTGAGATCATTAACAAGTTCCCCCCGTGTAGTTTTCGGCTGAGCTCTCACCTTCCTCAGGATCAAGGATACCCCACGAGGTGAGATTTTGCATGGAGCCCCAGATCGATGTCGATTGACAGTCATTTTGTATGTCTTCCATTTTCTTACTATTGCACCAACAGTTGTCTCCTTCTCACCCAGCATCTTACTTATGGTTTTGTAGCCCATTCCAGCCTTGTGCAGGTCTATGATCTTGTCCCTGACATCCTTAGAAAGCTCTTTGGTCTTGCCCATGTTGTAGAGGTTAGAGTCAGACTGATTAATTGAGTCTGTGGACAGGAGTCTTTTATACAGGTGACCATTTAAGACAGCTGTCTTTAACGCAGGCACCAAGTTGATTCGGAGCGTGTAACTGGTCTGGAGGAGGCTGAACTCTTAATGGTTGGTAGGGGATCAAATACTTATTTCTCTGTGCACAATGCAAATAAATATATATAATTTTGACAATGTGATTTTCTTTTTTTTTATTTTATATAATCTATCTCTCACTTGTAAAATTAACCTAGCCTAAAAATTCTAGACTGTTCATGTCTTTGACAGTGGGCAAACTTACAAAATCAGCAAGGGATCAAATACTTATTTCCTTCACTGTAGATATACAAACACATACAGTATATACCCGCACACACAGGTACATAAATACACAGACAGGAACATATACAACTACATAAAACGCACATATATACAAGCACAAAGACACATTCACATACAGAGCTATATATATCCACACAAGCACATATATACACAGAACAGATAATGTAGTATGTTACCTGCAGTCCTATGTAAAACCACAGAGAACACACAGTGATAAGTCTTTGAGCACAGATAATGTAGTAGATGTTACCTGCAGTCCTATGTAACACCACAGATAAGGCAGTGATCGCCCTCTGAGTACAGATAATGTAGTAGATATTTACTACAGTCCTATGTAACACCACATAACACACAGTGCTAACTCCCTATGTACAGATAATATAGTGGATGTTACTTGCATTCCTATGTAAGACCACAGATAACACACAGTGATCTCTGAGTACAGATAATGTAGTAGTTGTTACCTGAAGTCCTATGTAACACCACAGATAACACAGTGGTAATGCTCTGAGTACAGATAATGCAGCGGATGTTATCTGCAGTCCTATGTAACACCACAGATAACACACCACAGATAATAACTATACCCACACAGGCACATATAAACACACACACACACACACATACACACACAGCGGCATCTATCTATCTATCTATCTATCTATCTATCTATCTATCTATCTATCTATCTATCTATCTATCTATCTATCTATACACACACACACAGAAACATATACACACTAACACAGAGACATAAACAGTATACACATGCAGACATATATAGACACACACACAGCCACACATATACACACACACACACACATACTAGAACATATACACGTACAAACACAGAGACTTATATACACACATAGGCACATACGATCTCTCCTTCCTGACAGGCTTCTTGCAGGGCCGGGCTGTGGGTGGAGCTTCCACTTCTCTTTTTCTCTTTCCGCCTCAATGTGTGTGTAACCAAGTGCAAAGGACAGAGCAGAGGCAAAGCCCAGTGGCGCCCCCTACATGCTTGGAGGGTGCAGCGCCCTGTGCACTCACACAGGTCGCACAACCCTAAGGCTGACCCTGCATACAGCACTTCAAATGAATGGCCATTTATGTAATACTTGGATGGACCAGGTCCGCCAAAGCGAGAGTCATTTCTTGTTTGCGGCTCTCTGCTCTAGCTCATAGAGTGGGGTCCAGAGCAGGGAAGACCTCTCTATGATATCTTGATGTGTTAACCCCTTTAAAGCAGACATTGAAGCACACTATATTATACTTAACTAGTCACACCAACCCCTTCATCCAGTGGGTACCACAGTCTCTATCCCATGGCCAATAGATTAATATTTCATACAATTTCAAAGCAGCAAAGCTTCAGGACTCTAAAAGTATTTTGTAATGGACAATCCTTATTTTTACAGGAGCGCAACCAGTCCACACGTGGTTCAATTGTTATTGCCAGTATATATGTGCAAATGATACTTAAGGTGTGTCTTCCCATATAAAAATCATATTATTCATGCAACTTTATGTTTTAAAGATTAGGTGTAATTTTAAAATGAATTATTATTTTTTTCTGACTTGGGAGCTGGTGCTTCTCATTCAGGCAAGAAGGTTCAGATTTTTCACTATGCATATTTTTAGACATGTTGTATGATGTTGCTCATTGGTTTCCATATTATTTTGTGCAGATTATGTATACACAGCCCTGCTGTACATGTTATATTGGGTATCATATGTACCGAGCTATTTCCCCCCCTAGAAGCAATGATTCAAGGGGATAATGCCTCCGTATATAGGGGCATCCGATGTAGCCTGTCATAATTTTTTTCTGTTGGATTCCGTACAGTAGATGCCTTATTCACCTCTATCGGAGCCCTCCATCATACAAAATGAAGACGTAATACGGCCATGTGCATTAATCCTATGTTTTAATATCCTAGATAATAGGTCGATGGACATTCGGAAGGTTTCCTTCCTTTTCTCTTCCTTGTAGCTACTTTCCCTTTTTTGTGTTACCTCCCTGCTTCTGGCTAGTAGGCCTCACAATGAAAAATGTAGATTAATTGTAGTTACCTGTAAGTGAAATTTATTATTCTTATCACTGATTGCTTATTTTTGTTCATGGCATTCGAATGAATTTTTTGTACCTGCCTATGTCTTTTCTTCCAATAAAAACTTTATTTAACCATAAAAACAAAAATGTCTCATAAGTTCTTATTCTTATTGCATCATGCTTATGTGTATGTTAAAGTCATTTTCTTGAGTGTAATACAGCACAAAAAGTAAATGATTTTTGATTAAAAAAAACTTATTGTGCAAACGCCATAAGACATAAAAAAAACTATAAACATATGGTATCACCATAATCGTATCGACTCGCAGAATTATGTGAATATGTAATTTATTTTGCACGGTGAATGCTGTAAAAAAAGGAATTAAAAAACAATAGTATAATTGCTGTTTTTTTAGTCACCACGCCTCTTAAAGATAGAATACAAACTGATCAAAAAGTCGCATACACCCCATGAAAACTACAATGAAATCCTCAAGGGGTCTAGTTTCCAAAATAGGGTCACTTTTAAGGGGTTTCCCCTGTATTGGTCCCTCAGAACCTCTGCAAATGCGACATGGCGCCAAGAAACTAATCCAGCAAAATGTACATGCTAAATAGCGCTCCTGCCTTTCTGAGCTTTGCCATTTGTCCAACCAGCAGTTTATGTCCACAAATTGGGTATTGCCGTAATCGGAAGAAATTGATTTACAAATATTGTGGTGCTTTTTTTCCTTTATTCCTTGTAAAAAATAAAAATTTGTATCTTTTATCGGAAAAATTAGATTTTCAATTGCGCAGCCTAGTTACACAAAATGCAGCAAAACCCATGTGGGGTCTAAATGCTCACTATACCCCTCGATAAGTTCCTTGAGAGGTGTAGTTTGCCAAATAGGGTCACTTTTGTGGGGTTTCCACTGTTTTGGCACCACAAGAGCTTTTCAAACCGGACATGGTGCCTAATAAAAAGGAGGCCTCAAAATCCACTAGGTGCTCCTTTGCTTCTGAAGCCTGTGTTTCAATCCATTACCACACTAGGACCACATGTGGGATATTTCTAAAATTGAATAAAAAGGATTTTTGGACAAAAGCAAAAATTTGTCAATTTCACCTCTACTTTGCTTTAAATTCCTGTGAAACGCCTAAAGGGTTAAAAAAGGTTCTAAATGCTGTTTTGAATACTTTGAGGGGTCTAGTTTTTAAAATCTTAGAATCGCTTGGATAGATATAAGCATTCCAGAGTTATTACCACATAAAGTGTCACGTCAGACTTGAAAAATGGGCTCTGAGCCTTAAGGCCAAAACTAGGCTGCGTCCTTAAGGGCTTAAGAAACTTTGTACGGTCATAAGGACTGGCATCTAGCTCAGGGGCCAGTTGAGTTTAGGTGGGACTACCTGGTCATGCAAAAGTTGCAGTCGAGTTAGGTGCAGTCATGCCCCACTTTGATAATAGCTAATATTTCTTGATTGGTTAGGCTGCCGGTTTGTAAAGACATTTATTAATAGTATATATATATATATATATATATATATATATATATACTGTATATTTATATATGACCTCCGCCACTGTTTTAAAAAAATCACTGTTGTGAATTCACTCTTCTGTCCCGAGGCCTGACTAATTGAGAATGTTTACATTGTTCAGACATTTACTCCATGCCCTTGAGCAACATTGAGTGCTTCATTAGCATCCCCGATATGGCCCAATTTTTAATATATCATCAGATCAGCTTAAATTCTCTAGTTCTATTATGAATTATCGGGTATTGTCATTTTTTTATTTTGTGCAGCAGCAAAGTTATAGATTGAATTATATTATAAATTATATCTGGACTATATGTTTTGTACAGTTATTATCTGGGAAAAAAGCTGATAAAATGTACACTAGTTGGAACATGGCTTTGGTTTACATAACTGTGTAACCTGTGTATCAGTTTCCCTCTTCTTGTGGACCACAAACCATTTTTTTTTTACAAGAAAACTAGGATTTTTAGGAATTTCTCAAACCTAAATGTGTTTTCTTTCCTATAAAAGTTTTTGACTTTTTCAATTAACTTAACATATGGTCAAGTGGAGTCATCAAGATGTAAAAGATCCTAACAGCGTGGGTGCTATTTCTTTAGTTTGTAATTGTAATATAGGATGTTGTTTCGTTTTTCCCTGCTTATGGTAACCATGTTACATTGTTTAATTGAAATGGAGCCAGAATAACTTTTTTTTAATTCATACTATTCTATGTAATCTGCAAAATCTTTCCAGAACGTTTTATAAGAAAGTATAGATTTCACATAAAAATAAGAAATATTTCTGTCCTGTTTGTATACATATATAATTGGAAATCTAACTCGAGGGAGAATATAATCCCATAATTGTTGTTATTTAATGTATAGCACATTGTACATATTTTATGGCAGGATTAGATGATTTTCCATTTAAAGGAATTTACAGAAAATGTAAAAATTTGACTTATATGTGCCTAAAATAGTAAGCCAATATGTTTTTTTTTTCAAATTCTCCTGTATTTCATGGCTAGTGGTTTCCATGGGTCTCCCTTTGTTTAGAATGCTTTGCTATATGTTGTCCATACGCAATTGACTGCCATAGGATGTGACATGATTAAGCCTCATTCAAAACTAGGGAGTTGTGAGGCAATGAGTGAGAAGGCAATTATATCACAAAGTTTGATGTTTTACTATTTTATGCACATATAAGACTTTTATTCGAAACCCCCTTTATATACACTAATGTATGTAGTATGTGTTTGGCTATTATTTTGACATAGACAAAGTTCTGAAGTAAATTTAGGAGATTTAGGGTTTCCTGGTTGCTCATATGGGAAAAACATTAATTCCTGGCTACACCATATTTACCAATCAGATTCTAGAGATTATGTTTGTTTAATTTGGGTGGTA
This sequence comes from Rhinoderma darwinii, assembly GCF_050947455.1. Classification (NCBI taxonomy): domain Eukaryota; kingdom Metazoa; phylum Chordata; class Amphibia; order Anura; family Rhinodermatidae; genus Rhinoderma; species Rhinoderma darwinii. The sequence continues at coordinate 383,823,564 of NC_134688.1, read as the reverse complement.
TCCTTGGTAATAGCACTGATTTTCTGTTTGCACAAGTATTTGAATATATCCTTTGATTGATTTAAAGTCAATTACAACAGTTGCGTTACAGAATATTAGTAAGTATAGAGTAGGTTTGTAAGTATGTGAAGGGACATGGTGGGTAAGATACATCTTCTTGGTCATTCTTGTATCATGCATTGGTGAAAAAAAAATCTAAGTATGATAAAGATGACCCTTCCTATTTATGACTGGATAAATGTAGACAGTGTTCATGCAAGAGATCTTCCTTGTAGGAGGTTTGAGAAGAGATAGTTAACCAACTTGACTTTCTACAGACAATCCAATTCACATTATGTTGCCTTTTATACATTTCTCTAGGATGATTCTTGTAGTATTATGACTGATAGAAAACCAAAAAATGGGGTTTTGTGGAATTGTGTAAATTTGTGGTTCTGGACACGGAAACTACAGGATAAGGCTAGTTCAAGGGATTAACATTATTTTAATAAAACCACCTTAGTATGTTTGTTCAAATGACTTTTCCTTTACTTCAGTTACAAAATGAATACGTCTTATTAATTTAAAATAGAAAACAAAGGGTTTAAACGTCTACTTCACTTAATCATATCTATTACAAGTGACCAAACCCAATAAATATTTTGACTCTGTTAAATGGAGAAAAGTAGACCTATTTGCTTGATTTCAGTTTTGCAAATCAATTGGTGATCCGCGCTCAATTTCATGTTAATGCATGAATCCAACTTCTTTTGCCTTCCTGTGGATCAACATTGCAAGATAATAGACTGAACTAGAAAGATTTATGTATTTTTTTAACTTTATAAACTATGTTATTATATTATTAAATCCATCGTATTGTAAAGCTGGCCATTCACTGTAGATTTTGGGCAGCTGAAATGGCTGATTGAAACCATTTTCTGCCGACTGTCGACACATTTTTTGTGACACAAACGACCAAGACAGTTGTCAACCGAAGACAGATATCTGTGGAAAAGTTTAAAAACTCTTGTAAGACTCGGCAGGACTTCCACTTAGTTAGAAATTGTAGTTTTACTTCTTTTTTTGTGGAAGATTTTCTTTAAGCAGTGAGGCTAATTGGCATGTTATTTTTTGGCCAAATGAGGGTAATTATGGGCTTATATATGGGTTTACTAATCATTTTTTCTAAGTAATCTTTATATATAAAGAATCTTTGCAAAATGTAGCATAATTAGGCACATTAAATGGGGACTTAACGTTCTTATATTTGTTTATATTCCTTTTCTTCTGTACTTAAGTAAAATTGTAAGATCAGGGTTACTTTATTTCTTTTGAGAACCAATCTATTTCCTTATTTAATTCTTCAAAGACTTGCTAAATCTAAGCCTCCAGGTTTCTGTAGTAAGCAAGCCACAGATGTATGAAATCTTTTTGCCCTAAGGCTGGTAGAAATTTGAAAAAAGATGGTGGTTTTTGTAGTGCTATGCTATTAAGCCAATGTCATAATGATTAGTCCTTTGGGACCCAAAACACCTGTCTCTGCCCAACTGTCCACTAATAATGAGGGACTGATCTATGGGAGAAAATGACTTCCTAGTGATTCTCTCTCTATCCAATATCATTCAGTTTGCGTTGAAATTACCAACCAGGGTTCACAATTAAATCTAAAAATTAAAAGGTCAGTCCACAGAAGAGAAAAGTTGGCATGGCCACATACACTGCAGGTAATGTGCCTTTATTCCAATCAGAGGTTTACAAAGAGAGGAGAGTGTGGCCCTTCAGAACAAAATTAGATTTTGACCAATCCAGTCCCTTGTATAAAATGGTATGGTGCAGTGGCGTAACTATCGCTATAGCAGCCGTAGCGACTGCTACGGAGCCGCAGCATGAGGGGGCCTGTGCCATCCGCCGGCACAGGCCCCCCCACCCATGGCCGGAGGCTCCGCTAGCAGCCGCTATGGCTGCTACAGCTCGACGCCACTGAAGGGGTTGTTCCTACAAAAGACATGCATCCCCTATCCACAGGATAGGGGATACATGTGGGATCGCTGGGACGCCCAGCGATAAGGAGAACGGGGGACCGAATGTCCCTTGAAGTTCTCCATGACAAACCTCGGACTTCCGGGGTCTGTCGGCAGCTCCATTGAAATGACTTGTGCACAGGTCACGCTTGTGCGCATGCGTGACCAGCGCTCCTTTAATTTTTATTGAACTGCCCAGACCCTGGAAGTTCGAGCTTTGTCATGGAGAACTTCGAGGGACTTTCGGCCCCCCGATCTCCTTATCGCTGCCAGCGATCACACATGTATCCCCTATCCTGTGGATAGGGAATACATCTCTTTTGTAGGACAAACTATAGGCCATTTTTTTTGTGGGTGGGTGTCTATATGGCGTTATCTACAGGGGGGGGGCTTTATGGTGTTATCTACAGGGGGGGCTGTATGGTGTTATCTACAGGGGGTGCTATATAGTGTTATCTACAGGGGGGCTGTATAGCGTAATCTACAGGGGGCTGTATGGCATAATCTACAGGAGGGGTTGTATGGCGTAACCTACAGGGGGGCTGAATGGTGTTATCTACAGGGGGCTGTATGGTGTTATCTACAGGGGGGGCTGCATGGTGTTATCTACAGGGGGGCTGTATAGCGTAATCTACTGGGGGGGCTGAATGGTGTTATCTACAGGGGGGCTGTATGGTGTTATCTACAGGGGGGCTGTATGGTGTTATCTACAGGGGGGCTGTATGGTGTTATCTACAGGGGGGGCTGTATAGCGTAATCTACAGGGGGCTGTATGGCATAATCTACAGGGGGGGCTGTATGGTGTAATCTACAGGGGGGTCTGTATGGCGTTATCTATAGGGGGATTGTATGGCTTTATCTACAGGGGGGTCTGTATGGCGTTATCTACAGGGGGGTTGTATGGAGTTATCTACAGGGGGGTTGTATGGCATTATCTACAGGGGGGGTTGTATGGCGTTATCTACAGGGAGTGCTGTATGGCATTATCTACAGGGGGTTGTATGGCTTTCTCTACAGGGGGGTCTGTATGGCGTTACCTACAGGGGCTGTATGGCGTTATGTACAGGGGGGGCTGTGTGGCGCTATCTACATGGGGGGCTGGATGGCGTTATCTACAGGGGGATGTATTTGGCGCTATCTACAAGGGGGCTGTTTGGTGCTATCTCTAGGGGGGTGCTATGTGGCAGAATCTATAGGGAGGCACTATCTACAAACTATAGGCCGTTTTTTTTGTGGGTGGGGGGTCTATATGGCGTTATCTACAGGGGGGGCTGTATGGTGTTATCTACAGGGGGGGCTGTATGGTGTTATCTACAGGGGGTGCTGTATAGCGTAATCTATAGGGGGGGCTGTATGGCATAATCTACAGGAGGGGTTGTATGGCGTAACCTACAGGGGGGCTGAATGGTGTTATCTACAGGGGGGGGCTGTATGGTGTTATCTACAGGGGGGGCTGCATGGTGTTATCTACAGGGGGGCTGTATAGCGTAATCTACTGGGGGGGCTGAATGGTGTTATCTACAGGGGGGCTGTATGGTGTTATCTACAGGGGGGGTTGTATGGCGTTATCTACGGGGGGGCTGTGTGGCGTTATCTACAGGGTGGTTGTATGACATTATCTACAGGGGGTTGTATGGCGTTATCTACAGGGGGCTGTATGGCGTTATCTACAGGGGGTGCAGTATGGCATTATCTATAGGGGGATTGTATGGCGTAATCTACTGGGGGGCGGTATGGCATAATCTACAGGGGGGCTGTATGGTGTAATCTACAGGGGGTCTGTATGGCGTTATCTGCAGGGGGGGTTGTATAGCGTTATCTACAGGGGGGGTTTGTGTGGCGTTATCTACAGGGGGGTTGTATGGCATTATCTACAGGGGGTTGTATGGCGTTATCTGCAGGGGGCTGTATAGCGTAATCTACGGGGGGCTGAATGGTGTTATCTATAGGGGGGCTGTATGGTGTTATCTAAAGGGGGGCTGTATAGCGTAATCTACAGGGGGGCTGTATGGCATAATCTACAGGGGGGCTGTATGGTGTAATCTACAGGGGTGTCTGTATGGCGTTATCTACAGGGGGGGTTGTATGGCGTTATCTACAGGGGGGGTTGTGTGGCGTTATCTACAGGGGGGTTGTATGGCATTATCTACAGGGGGTTGTATGGCGTTATCTACAGGGGGGCTGTATGGCGTTATCTACAGGGGATGCAGTATGGAATTATCTACAGGGGGTTGTATGGCGTTATCAACAGGGGGCTGTATGGTATTATCTACAGGGGGTGCAGTATGGCATTATCTATAGGGGGGTTGTATGGCGTTATCTACAGGGGCGTCTGTATGGCGTTATCTACAGGGGGGTTGTATGGCGTTATCTACAGGGGGGGGTTGTATGGCATTATCTACAGGGGGGTTGTATGGCATTATCTACAGGGGGTGCTGTATGGCATTATCTACAGAGGGGTTGTATGGTGTTCTCTACAGGGGGGTCTGTATGGCGTTATCTACAGGGGCTGTATGGCGTTATGTACAGGGGGGGCTGTATGGCGCTATCTACAGGGGGAGCTGTATGGCATTATCTACAGGGGGGTTGTATGGTGTTCTCTACAGGGGGGTCTGTATGGCGTTATCTACAGGGGCTGTATGGCGTTATGTACAGGGGGGGCTGTATGGCGCTATCTACAGGGGGGGCTGGATGACGTTATCTACAGGGGGATGTATTTGGCGCTATCTACAAGGGGGCTGTTTGGTGCTATCTCTAGGGGGGTGCTATGTGGCAGAATCTATAGGGAGGCACTATCTACAAACTATAGGCCGTTTTTTTCGTGGGTGGGGGGTCTATATGGCGTTATCTACAGGGGGGACTGTATGGTTTTATCTACAGGGGGGGGCTGTATAGTGTTATCTACAGGGGGGCTGTATAGCGTAATCTACAGGGGGGCTGTATGGCATAATCTAGAGGAGGGGTTGTATGGCGTAATCTACAAGGGGGCTGTATGGTGTTATCTACAGGGGGGCTGCATGGTGTTATCTACAGGGGGGCTGTATAGCGTAATATACAGGGGGGGGCTGAATGGTGTTATCTACAGGGGGGCTGTATGGTGTTATCTACAGGGAGCTGTATGGTGTTATCTACAAGGGGGGCTGTATAGCGTAATCTACAGGGGGCTGTATGGCATAATCTACAGGGGGCTGTATGGTGTAATCTACAGGGGGGTCTGTATGGCGTTATCTACAGGGGGGGTTGTATGGCGTTATCTACAGGGGGGGTTGTATGGCGTTATCTACAGGGGGTGCAGTATGGAATTATCTATAGGGGGTTGTATGGCGTTATCTACAGGGGGGTCTGTATGGCGTTATTTACAAGGGGGGTTGTATGGCGTTATCTACAGGGGGTGCAGTATGGAATTATCTATAGGGGGCTGTATGGTGTTATCTACAGGGGGGCTGTATGGTGTTATCTACAGGGAGCTGTATGGTGTTATCTACAAGGGGGGCTGTATAGCGTAATCTACAGGGGGCTGTATGGCATAATCTACAGGGGGGTTGTATGGCGTTCTCTACAGGAGGGTCTGTATGGCGTTATCTACAGGGGCTGTATGGCGTTATATACAGGGGGGCTGTATGGCGCTATCTAAAGGGGGGGCTGGATGGCGTTATCTACAGGGGGATGTATTTGGCGCTATCTACAAGGGGGCTGTTTGGTGCTATCTCTAGGGGGGTGCTATGTGGTAGAATCTATAGGGAGGCAGTATCTACAAGGGGTGGTTGTGTGATACCCAAAAGTTTGCTATGGGGCCCAGTCTTTCCTAGTTACACCCCTGGTATGGTGGTATATCAATATGACCTCTTTCGCTTTCAATTGTTTACTAAGTTATGGTACTTGTATAGAGGTTAGTACCTGCACAAGTCCAAAGGGGAAGGATTATAGGGCCAATCTGACTAAAGGCACTTTTACACGGGCCAATTATTGGGCAAATGCTCGTTCATAGAACGCTTGTTGCGGTAATTGCCCTGTTTGCGGATAAACAAGGCAGCAATCAGCAGATGAACGAGCAAACTCTCGTTCATTTGCGGATCGTATCATTTTAGCTGCCTAAAATATTATCGTTGTCGGCAGCCCATCTTCCTGTGTAAACAGGGAGACGTGCTGCTGACATGATAATAATGTTGTTATGGAATCACTGGTTGAGCTATTCCCAAGGTGGAAGCTTAATGAATTACTATGTGAGCGATTCCCCAAAGGCTGCTGGAGACTGTCAGGAATGGGTGTGCAAGTAAATCCGCAAACCCAAATCCGTCACAACTCTGATCAACAGTGTTTAAGGCTACTCTATTGTTTTCGCCAGAGCCCACCGCATTGCAGGTTGGATTTTGCGGCATAGAACCCAGCTTGCTTTAACAGAGTTCATTTACCAGAACAGATAACAAGACAGCCAGAGGGTAACAGGAAGCCCAAATAACAAAGCTAGGGGATATCAGGAATTGCAAAGGTCAAAACCAGCCGGGAACAGATAGTCCAAATCAGAAAGCAAAGGGTAATCCAGAGACAAGACGAGGTCCAGTTCCAAGAAGTCAAAATAGTCAAAGGTGCAGTGTATAGTCAGTAGCTTGATCAAAAACATGCAGAAAGGAAATTCACAAGCAAAGAACACAGAAGCAACACAGGTTTAAGTACTCCACCTTTACACCTGACATTAAGACAGACAGAGAAAAGGGATAGGCTGAACAACTAAAACCAGAACCGCCCAGAAACCAGAACCGCCCAGAAGTCATAGTAATCTTAAAGGGACGGGCGTTTCCTAACAAATGTATGGGGACGAGCGATCGGAGTAACGAGCGCTCCTCCCATACTAGCTCCTTATGAAAGGAGCAAACGCACGTTGATCAACGAGCTGTCTCGTTGATCGGCGCTCATTTACTTGGCCCCGGACGGGCCATGTAAGAGGACCTTATGAGCCCTTTTCTCTAAGGGCCCTCTATCAATTACAGGCTGTACAGTACCTCTATGGGACATACACCCTTGCTAGTAGTCAGGTTTCTGCTCTTATTCCAATAATCACATACACACGAGACAAGAATTGTGTGACTTTTGCTGGTGCTATAATAACTCTACAGAATAATGTGGATATATATTTCTTATAAAAATTTCTAGAAAAACCAACTGAAACTAAACTCCTAAACTTGTTTATTTTTCTCACAGAAATCCTCTCAATTGCAGATAACCTATAAACCATTTCTGCCTGTATCATTCAGTAGTCTGGTTGTAGTATGTTTGCTTTGAAAAATTTTTATGAGGAGGTAAAGAAATAGCACAATCTTTCCCTAGACAGAATTCCACCATTACATCTGGAGGCAGTCACAACTTAAAAGGCTGTAAAATGCCACAGGCATGTCTTTTAGATATAATAGTCCTGACTCGGCTATGGAGAAAAAGGTGAATACTGTATTTCATAACTGTACACCCAACTGTGGATATGTGTGAACCACAGTGTAAAAGTTTTAATGGGAGTCTGACCTAGACCCAGAGCCAGGTAAAATGATTGCTTCCAGTTGGAGCATTTGCATTGCTTCAATCTAGTTTTTCTTAAAAACTTCTGTTAAGCTTTGGAAGAGTCCAAAAAATAGAGTAAATCCTCTTGTGAAATAAGATACTAATTCTCATTCTCACACTGGAAAGGAAACTACGTGGTGCTTTTACGGAAAACAGTGTTTTGTAATCTTTTTACACACAAAGCTGCCAAACCACTCAGTCTAGAAGTATCACACATAAAGGTTCTCACCAGGGACATGAATTCAATGAGGATGATGATGATATACACAACGAAATATAAGATGCAGAGATTTGTAATGTATACATACTGTATATATATATATATATATATATATATATATATATATATATATATATATATATATATATATATATATATATATATATATATATATACACTTTATAAAATATAATACAATACAGGTTCCATTAAGGCCAGTTTCATATGAGCATAATAGGGGGGCATTTTTTGTGTCTGTATAGTGTGTCGACAACTCCTGGCCCATCCACGTGTCTGATGACCCAAACCAACTTGCATAGGGATCAATGATGTTGTTAGCTTGCATGATTAAACCTGCAGTCAGGCGGGGACAATTGGCCATAAAACAGGTGCAAAAATATTCCTGTATAACACATACAGTTCCTGAGGCATAAAGTGAAATGGCGCTGTATTGGAGGTGGGGAGAAATCAGGGATATACTATGTGTCTGTCAAAATGCTGCGCCTTAAGGCATGTAATAGTGCCGCTGGAGACAAAGTACTCACCTCGCTTCATGGATGGATGAAGCTCTCAGTTTGCAACGGGCTTAAATGACATAAGGTATGGGTCACATGAACTTACGCCGGACTGAACTTACCTTTTTAAGGGGGTCAACCAGCATTAGAAAAAGCACTTGTCCATGGGCTGTGTCTAGCATTGCAGCTCATCCACATTCAAGTAAATAGGACAGGGCTACAATGCCATTCAAAGCCCATGGACAAGAGTGACACTGTTTCTGGTAAAAAGCATACCTTTTTTTCAATTGGGGCAACCCCTAAGTTTTACACAAATAAGTCAAAAACATTTTCATGAACAATGATTTAACATGTTAAAAATGTAACTATAAACTAAAATGAATTGGTTATTTTTTCCAATTTGTACCATAAAAAAGTTGGTTTATACAATTGGAAATTACATTAGAGGACTGCATTGTATAAATACAATCTTTCAGAAAGTATTACATACTCCTTATTAAATTGTCAGAGTCTGTGAGTGGGCTGAGAAAGAACTAGCCTGGAATGTAAGAATGGAGGAGGGGATGTACAGTTCTTTGTGTTTAGCCATTTGGTGCAAATAAAAGCCCCCTGCAGTCAACTTAGCACAACATCTATACCTGCCCACTTGTTCATGAGTCAACATGTCAAACTAATTGGTCAACAAATGCTTTGTGTTTTGTCTTTGCTCAGTTTTCCTGTGGGCATCACTGTGATAGGTATTCTTCACAGATTCATCTACAAGGGGGAGCTAACTTAAAGCAACAAAACACTTTAAATCCCCTCCTCCTCTTTTATTCATTCACAGGGTTTACTTTCATATTCAAAACAATGACCTTTATAGGATTTTCACATTTCATTCAATTCAAAAACATTATTTTGAAATTATTTATTTAATTGTAGACTGACTCAAAAAAATAAAATTAAAGTGCAAAGTTATCAAAATTTACATTAAAAAGAAAGATGATGATCGGATCAATGAACACAAGGGATAGCAAATGAAAAAAATGAAATTAAGACCAGAAAAATTTAGTTTCTGTGCTGTACAATTCTTTGTGGTTCTCTTTCAAAAACTAAAATAACAGAAGAGCGATCCATCATATTGTAGATTTGTATAAACTGCAGCACACCAGCTACAATGCCAGGAAGCCACAGGGTGTTCAAGGATCTATCATGAGGAGGGGTCTGTGTCCTTTCTTGGACTCATCAGCAAAACACAGCTGTTTCATTTTCATTTTGTACAATTTTCTAGTGGAAAAAATATATATTTGGGAATTCTATACTTAGTAAATATGTCCACAGTATTAGGATAAGAATAGACAACAGATAGGGCTGATTCCTAAAGCGTATTACATGATTCATGTTGCATGATTGACAGCTTTCAATTCCCTCCGACAGAAATAAATGTAAATGTGCCACTACTATAGGCAACAGTGTCAGATTGCAGAAAAGCTTCAGTCAGGTATCGTAGACCTTACAAAAATAAGAATAATATTTTCATATCTTCATATTTTTTAACTACTTGATATGGTTTTTCCATCACTTTTGTTTACTAAAATATCTTTATGATTTTACACATCAATATTAAACTAAAGAGAATTATACCACATTTTCTAAAGAGTTATCTTAGAATTGGGTATCCCAAACAGGTTTCTCTTGGAATTTTGACAGCAGGTGTAGTAAAATAATTTCAATCTGTCCAAAAATGTTTTGGCCCGGGGCAGTCAAAGCAGCCACTTAAAGGGGTATTCTAGCCTCCAGCCTTTTACACCTATCCACTGGATAGGTTAAAAAATGCTGGATCGGTGGGGATCTGTCCCCTGGTCCCCTGATCCTCCCAGCTGCAAGGCAACGTTTTAGAGCAGTTTAAATGGATGGGATCTGTGGGTACCTACAGAGGGAGCAGACAAGGGGATCGGTGGGTACCTGCAGAGGGAGCACACCAGGGGACCAACAGCACCCATGCTTCCAGTCTAAGCCATTTTGGCTCTGGGCAACGTCCCCCCACAGATACAGCACTACAGCAACACTGACCACCACACAACACCACAAAAAAGGGTTTCTACCTATTTTGTTGTCAATTTGGCCACAGAGACTACAAGGAAAGGTGAGCTTTTTCCATCTGTTCATTTTTTTGTGGTGTTGTGTGGTGGTCAGTGTTGCTGTAGTGCTGTCTGTGGGGGGATGTGGCACAGAGCCAAGATGGCTTAGTCTGGCAGCATGGGTGCTGTTGGTCTTCTGGGTTGCTCCCTCTGCAGGTACTGTCTGTCAGTAGCATTGGTTGCCATGCGATACTGTACTTGATAGAGTAGGGACCCACTTTAAAGAGGTCGCCGTGAAGTGGCAGGTGGGCTCACACAGTTTGATCAAAATGTAAACTAAGAGCCTCATGTTCATAAATTTTTTAATTTTGCCGACCCGCAAAAGATAAATTATCGCATAGTGGATGTACGGTCCAGGTTTTCTTCTCTCCCATTGGTAAACAGATTTACAGGATGTTATATTTCAGTCAATAGAAAGCAGTCAGCAAGTGTTAAAAAGTCTTTCCTAGACAACTGGTATTGAAAAGCTTGCAATAGCTTGACTGATACAATGTAACTACAGTGCAGTCATTATCTTATGTATGCACCCTGACCAGGATGTGATAAAATTACTATTCTCAAAAAGGATTAGAGATGTTAATAAGTTATTTTAACTAAAAGCAAGCAGAATGCTCCCTTTCTTTTGATCTGTTTGTTTGTCTAATGACTCACATCTGCCACCTAATGGCAACAAATCTATAATTCAGTTTAAAAGTTAAAAATAGGTGGGATATTTTGTAGTGCATTTCAATTAAGCCTAAAAACAAGTATTTTTTGTTACAACGGTAGATCCTCTTACCAGATTTACAGCAACTACATTCTTCCAAAGGTTCTGCAATCATTAACTTGCAAGAAATACTTATGTTTAACTGTTTCTGACCATGGTCCTTCTCAGCTACAGTACATGTCAATGCATTTACATTTACAACAAACAAATAATCTAGTACCATGATGCTTTAATGATTGATGCTTTATATACCTTATATATGTGCTATTTAAATTAGCTGAAGGTAATGAAATATGAGTATGATTTATGGTGACAACCATCTAGAAATATGATTGACATGAAGTGGGCCACATGGTGGCTCATTACTTAGTATGCATTGTGAATGCTAATTTCAAGTCCAATAAGTGAGTTTTGTAGTTCTACATATGGTACCCTGGTTTCCTCATACACTCCAAAAACATATACGTATGATAAGTGACTTATAAAATTTAGCCCTAGCATATAAGTGCGTGTGTACGCTGAGACAGAGAGCCCTGAGGACAGGGATGTTAGCCAATATAATCTGCGCAGCTGAATATGTTGGCGCTATATAAATAATTAGAACTAAATAAATAAATAATTATTAAAACCTTACCTTGACTTTTTGACACATGAGATCAGTCAAAAAAAAGTAAGCAAATAGCACAACAACATCTTGATCAGCTCTCGCCAGCAGCGCAGCATCTGCCAGTTTCTTGCAGTCTTTACTAACAGTGGATTTGTCTCAGAATTAGCCACCCACTTAACAGTGAAAAAAAACCTTATCATCTCATGCTGGTTGCCATAGTTTACCGTAGGTCCTCCCCCTCCTTGTAGAGCCATTAAATAAAGCAAAACGGACTATTTTCATCATCTTCCAAATCAGCTCCCAGCCACGGAGAATGAGGCAAATCAAAGCATTTGTAAATTATATGACTGTATGCTTCATACATAGACAGATCCAACATAGAAGAACACACAGAAAGACAGATAGCTAATAGAGTTATGCTTTAAGACAGACAGATACTGTATATACTGAAGAAAAATATATATAGATAATGTATAGAGAGGTAGATTAGACAGATATGGAATAATAATACAGATATTTAATAATCAGGTACAGTATACTCCACACGTGTACCAAGAATGCCGGCGGCAAAACTAATACATGCCACAACTTCTTTTTTTTAATGTATAGAAACAAAGAAAAATAGACATTAGAGTAATAATAGATAGATAGATAAAAAAAATAGATAGATGATAGATTGATAGATAGATAGATAGATAGACAGCTGTGTCCTCCCTTGCCTTTGCTTGAATTTGGTTAAAGACTCCAATTTCTAATTAAACCGATTCAATACAATATTGCGACATGCTGGCAAAACCCTTGATAGGGTTAGAACAGCTCCATGTGATATGCTCCAATTACACACACATGTGAAAGTAACAAGATTTAGTGTTTGGATCTATATGGGTCCTTTTTCAACAATAGCAGGGTACAGGTAACATATATAAGTCACATGATCAAACAGCAAAGATCAAGAAAGTGGTAACATTCAGATATATACCGTTTACCCATAACATTAAAACCACTGACAGGTGAAGTGAATAACATATATTATATTGTTACAATGACACCTGACAAGGGGTGGGATATATTAGACAGCAAGTGAATAGTTAGTTCTTGAAGTCGATGTGTTGGAATCAGGAAAAATGGTCAAATGTAGGATCTGAGCGACTTTGACGAGAGCCAAATTGTTATGGCAAGACGACTGGGTCAGAGCATCTCCAAAGGGGTAGGTTTTGTGGGGTGTTCCCGGGATGCAGTGGTGAGTACCTACCAAAAGCGGTCTAAGAAAGTATAACCGGTGAACTGGCAACAGGGCCATGGGCGCCCAAGAGAAGGCTAGCCTGTCTAGTCCGTTCCCACAGAAGAGCTACTACAGAAAATATTGCTGAAAAAGTTGATTTTGGCTTTGATAGACAGGTGTCAGAACACACAGTGCATCGCAGCTTGCTGCATTTAGGGCTACATAACCGACGAGTGGTCAGAGTGTCAATGCCAACCCCTATCCACCACTGAAAGCAACTATAATTGGCAGGTGAACTTCAGAACTGGACCATGGATCAATCCCAGAATGTGGCCTAGTCTGATGAATCACATTTTATTTTACATTATGTGGGAGCCATTGGGTCCTGGTATTCACGTGGATGTTGCTTTGAATCGTACCACCTACCTAAACATTGTTGCATACCAAGTACTTCCCTTCATGGCAATGGTATTCCCTAAAGGCAGTGGCCTCTTTAGGCAGAATAATACACCCTGCCACAATGATAGAATTGTTCAGGAATGGTTTGAGGACTTGGCCTCCAAATTCTCTAGAGCTCAATCCGATTGAGCATCTGTGAGATGTGCTGGAAAAACAAGACCGATCCATTGGGGCCCCACCTTGCAATTTACAAGACTCAAAGGGTCTGCTGCTAACATCTAGGTGCCAGATACCACCGGACACCTTTGAAGGTCTGGTGGAGTCCATGCCTTGGCAGGTCAGAGCTATTTTAGCAGCACGATATTAGGTGATTTTAACCCCTTTCCGGGTATAGTTTTTTCTATATTTATATTTATTTTTTCTAAAATTTATTTTGTGTCGCCAAATTCCGAGAGCCATAACTTTTTTATTTTTCCGTCGATCAAGTGGTATGAGGGCTTATTTTTTGTGGGATAAGCTGTAGTTTTTAATAATACTATTTTGGTGTACATGCGAATGCTTGATCACTTTTTATTACATTTTTTGTGGGAGATTAGGTGACCAAAAAATAGAAATTCTGGCGTTTACAATTTTTTTTACGCCGTTCACCGTGCGGGTTAAATAATGATATATTGTAATAGTTCAGACTTTTACTATGCTCTAGGGGGAAAATACGAAAAGGTTTTTTTTTTTTTACTTTTAATATTTACATTTTTTTTTACACAAAAAAACAAACTTTATTTAACTCATTTTTACTTTTTTTATTAGTCCCCCTAGGGGACTTCAACCAGCAATTGTTAAATCGCTTGCACGATATACTGCAATACTAATGTATTGCAGTATATCGTGATTCTGACAGGCATCTATTAAGCCCTGCCGGAGGCCGGGCTTAATAGGTGCACAAAGATGGCGGACCTAGGGGCTTTCATTAAGCTCCAATGCAGCCATAGCAACCATCGCCCCCCGCAATTGTGTTGAGGGGGGGCGCGATGAGCTGTTAGAGGGGGTCGCCCCCCTCTTTCTAACGATTTAAATGCTGCGGTCGCTATTGACCGCAGCATTTAACGAGTTAAAAGAGCGGGATCGCGCTCGAGCGCGATGCTGCTCGTTGCTCTGAAGTGTCGGCTGTAACATACAGCCGACACCGGCATCATATGGAACGGGTTCACTCTGTGAGCCCGCTCCATTCTTCCCCTACCCGACTTTGGCGTATGGATACGTCAAATGTCGGGAAGGGGTTAAAATTATTTCTGATTGTTGTATGTTGTAGTAATAAGATACAAGGACATATTATAATTAGGAAGGAGCATCATATCAGCTATTAGAGATTGCATAGATAATATAATGATAGATGATATAATAATAGAGGGATATATAAATAACAATCTTATCCACATGCTGCATATAAAAATCTGCCGAAAAAACTTTCATAATTTGACCTGCGGTGCGGTTTTTATTCCGCAGCATGTTTATGCTTCGGAATCGCTGCTTTCTGTTGCGGGTTTTCACCATTGTATTCAATGGAGAGGTAAAACCTGCAACAAATAGCAAATATTGCAATTTTTGCAGTAAAAAAAAAAATACAAAATCGCAACTCAGAAAAAAAAAGAAGCTTATACTTACTCCGTTCTCTATACTTCTCCGTGCAGGCCGGCCTCCTGCGTTGACGTTTCATCCCTTGGGACTGCTACAGCCAATCACAGGCTGCAGCGGTCACATGGGATGAAACGTCATCCCAGGAGGCCAGGCTGCACGGTCGCGTCGCCATGACTACGGGAGGGATAAGTATAACTTTCTGCAGCGGACATGCCGCCTGAAAAATTGCACTACTTTGGTGTTGTTTTTCATCTGGAATTCCCTGTGGGGTCCAAGGAGGAAACGCTGTGTACTTTTACGTGAGCACGGCCTACAGCATTACATATAATAGATGCCGACGGATAGTCACATAATTTTTTGCAGTTGCTTTTTTCATCTTGGCATAGTACACAGAATCTTTTGACTTCTGGCAAACAGCTAAAACTAGTAAAAACAACAAACACAACATCATCTTTTCCCTTTCCTAGGAAATGAAGTATTCTACAGAGAATTTAAAGCTAAGAGATACTTGATGATAATGGCTTCAGAGCTTTAATGTAACATAGTTTGGAAGTTTTTATGGATTTCAAAGACGTACATTAGTAATGTATCCTTTTACATTAGCATATTGAGTCAAACAACAATTTTATCAAGACCGTTGGAAGTTGAAAAGTAAAAGCTTTCCGAAATCGCTGAAAAATTAACTCATTGTGTACAATTCTCCAATATTTCTGAGCTCACTGTGTTAAATATATACAGTATACCGATTCTGTTTCATTAATGATTAAATACTGCTGTCATTTCAAGTAAAATAATATTCTGCTGAAATTCTACATAAATTAAGTGAATTTTTGATAGAACATGTATCCACATAATGAGATTACAACACCTCTGTTGAGATTTACAGCTTTTGAATGATCTGTTACTACTGTTAGGGTATATTCACATGTTGCAGTTGAGGTGCAGTTAAAAAAATTCATCTGAATTTGGGTCGTTTTTTGATGTGGTTGAGGTTAAAAACTCATTGAAAACTTGTTAAATCACAGTAAAAATCCATGCGGTTTTCCAAATGTGTTTTTAATGCGGTTTTTAAGTGCACCTCATCTATAAGAAGAGGTTATCAAAATATTGGATTTCCTGAAAAAGCTCTTTAAAATTGTCTTGTTTTAAATACATTAGGCTACCTATAGTAATTTTAAGTATTTAAAGATGCATCCACATCCATGGTGCTACTTGTTCGGTTGTGAATAGAAGAACACTGTATAGTAAAGTTGCATTGAAATGTATTTTATGTACTATAGCTGTTCTCTTTATGTGCTGAATGCTGTTTTGTCAGCCTTCTGTCAGCCTTCTGCTTCTGACTGACACTATCATCTACTAGTTCAGTTGAGATACAGAGGCAATCATTTAGGAGAATGAGCACTGGTGTGTATGCTGGCCTCTGCTGGAGAATGTAAATGTATCACAGGCATACGTTAAACATAAATGTTAAATGTATACGTCAGGGAGCTTCCCCGGGGTCGGATCCCTGAGAAGACCATCGGGTAGTGTCACTGTCCATATATGGACAGGGATGTCTGGGGCCTTCTCAAGGTTGGAGTCCCCCGCCAGAGCACTTCCGATGCCCTGGCCGGAGACTCTTGAATTGCAGAGCTCATAACATCAATGTCCACATATGGACAGTGACCTCAGGAGCTTCCCCAGGGCTGGAGACCACAGCCAGAGCATTTCTAATGGTCTGGCCAGGGACTCCGGCATTCTAAAGTTCCTGACATCACCGTCTATATATATTGAGGTAGCATTTTGCCCCGGCGGCTTGGTAGACGTATCCCACTGTATGCTTATACAGTTGAATATGTTGTAGACTTCCGTCGAAGGTATATAGAAGGAAAAAAAAGTGATGTGAAGGGGCCTTACTGCATGCATTTATGCATTGAACTCAATAATAAAACAGTATGTGGATAACTCCTAAGCTTCCCCTAGTGGCAGGCTGCTGGAATTGTATCATTTATCATCCTGTCTATGCAGGCAATTTGGAGCTCTGTATGAAAAAACAGAGCTCTGAACACTATAAAGATATACAAATATAATGGTGGTTTCTCTTGGCTCAAATACCCACAAAATCTCTCTCAGACCGGAGCAGGCAAAACTAAATTGGGTATGATCCAACAAATACCCTAAATAGCATATATAAAGTACAGTGAAGTTTACCGCTCAGACGGCACTGGTAACAGTCCAATATCATTCAGTATAGACACTCTCTCCCAGAAAAATGCAGTGGACAGTCCGCAATCCAATGAGGGTGTGGATGGTAATTCTTATCCTTGTAGTTCCACCAAGCTCCTTATCGTCTCCTTCCACATTCAAAGAACTCCTGGTAGGAAAAGGATCTTATGTCTCTAATAGATGGAAAAAGGAAGACACATAGTGCAACACCCTCTGCAAAAAGATTGCTCCACGCCAAGTTTAATCCATACTCACAGAAGTAACAAGAAATAAAAGCATCAAGGTAAGTAAAAATCTTTAAAATTTCTAGGCGGCACGCCAAACACTCTCGCCCGACCCTGGGTTTCGCCCTTCCGGCTTCCTCTGGGGCATCCCAGAGAGTGTTTGGCGTGCCACCTAGAAATTTTAAAGATTTTTACTTACCTTGATGCTTTTATTTCTTGTTACTTCTGTGAGTATGGATTAAACTTGGCGTGGAGCAATCTTTTTGCAGAGGGTGTTGCACTATGTGTCTTCCTTTTTCCATCTATTAGAGACATAAGATCCTTTTCCTACCAGGAGTTCTTTGAATGTGGAGGGAGACGATAAGGAGCTTGGTGGAACTACAAGGATAAGAATTACCATCCACACCCTCATTGGATTGCGGACTGTCCACTGCATTTTTCTGGGAGAGAGTGTCTATACTGAATGATATTGGACTGTTACCAGTGCCGTCTGAGCGGTAAACTTCACTGTACTTTATAAAGATATACAGTATTAAAAATTTTTTTCACATTTCTTTCATTTTATCAGTGTTATCACAGCCTGCAGCATCTCTATCCTATATCCTCATGACAACTCTTCATGTTCTCTGGCCTTGTTCAGCATTGCCATAGGGTTGTAGATGTGGTCTGGCATCCATTGACTAGTATGTGACAAAAAGGCTATGATTTAAGTTCAGAAGAGAAGATACTGCCATTACCACAATCATGACAATGAATGCATAATTATTGCACACAGTATGGCCAGAATGAGAAACTCAACAAATCAATTGCCTAGAGATTATGGAGATTAAGTTTAATCCCTTGGTGCACCTTAATTTAAATGCACAGGTTCCCGCTGTAACAGCTGGGATCAAAGAAATTTCTGATTCTGGCTGTTTAAACCCTTAGATGCCATGGTCACATGGGACATGAGGCAGGGGTGGGACATAGAAGTTACAGATCACGAACTTTACTACAAGTACTGGGAACGGTTTTAGATGTAATAATAATAATCTTTATTTATATAGCGCCAACATATTACGCAGCACTTACAATATAGAGGGAACATGAAACAGACAACATCAGACATTACATAGTGACAAAGCTAATTTACAATTCAAACAAGAGGAGTGAGGACCCTGCTCGCAAGAGCTTACAATCTATGAGGAAAAAAGGGAGACACAAAGTGTAACAGTCTTTGTTCTGTACAATAGATTTAATGCACAAAGATTTAAATGCACTGTGATCGGCTATCGCCGGCGTTGGACCGCTATGATGGGTCCATTGCCGATGACAGGGGAGTGTCAGCTGTCAGGAACAGCTGATCTCCCGGTTCCCAGACACTGTCTGTTATGACAGTGAGCTGCGGGAACAGTTCAGTAAAGGAACGTCCTGGTGCGGCAAGTAACCTCTCGTCAAGATGTACAGTTGCGTCCTCGTGTGGGTAGGGGTTAACTGAGAACACATGGACCCATGGGCAATCCTCTCCCCTGTCTTTTACACAGATACAATGTCTTTGCTTAACTGTTCATTTACAATTCTTACGAGTATGGCCACCACTTGAGCTACCATACTACTGACTCTTTCCTCATTAGGACTAATTAGAGCCAACATTTAACTGTGCTTTGTTATATGGTATGTTTCTACCTTGTTGTTTGTGAAAAATGGCAAAACTTATATGCAACCCAAAATGGTGGCAATAAAAACTACAACTTGTCCTGCCAAAAAATAAGCCATTATACATCTACTTATACATGACAGGAAAGAAGTTACTGTTCTAGTAATGCAGTGATAAAAAAAACTAAACAAAATCCCTAATCCTGAGATCCCAAAATAGTCCAGATCTTTAAAAGTTATGCAAATAACTGATGTTTTTTTTTAAATTTATCATCTTTACACCTTTTGAAATTTGATTTAATTTGATCTAATTGGAACTATTAATCACAGTTAATGGCGCTACATTTTCCCCAGCCTCACAAGTCTGATGCGTCTTAAATTCTCAACCTCAACTATTTCCTCAACCTTGCGTCAACCAAAATCCCTCAAACAATCCTTCTCTGTGAATTTACCTCTAACATTCTTTTACCCCTCCAATCCATTCTTAACTCCGCTGACCAGTTAATTCCTTTTCCGCATCTTCCCCCTTCACTCCCTGCCCATAACTTACATTTCAAAATATTTAAAAATACAGACAGACATACAAGGCAGTCCACAACCTGCCCCAATCCCTTACATTTCTGCCATAGTGTCCTGATATCTCCCCTACCTATATGCAAACTCTGGTCATCCCAAGATATTCTTCTCTTCATTCCTCTTGTCTGCTCCTCACATCATCGTCTGCAAGATTTCCCTTGTTTTCACTGTATTTGATCAAATCTAAACCATGCACCGCTTGTATAGGCCTTAATAAGCAATCAGTAAAGACAAACTTCTGGAGTCTGACATGTGACACATCCAGTCCTCTGTTCTCTCCTCAGCTCCAGGACACCCACTGATTCCATGAAAAGCCTATTCTGTGAACCGTTACATGAATGAGAAGTGATAGGATAAGGGGAATGAAAAATGAACAATCATCTCCAAATCACACACATATACATTCTTGATATAACTGTTCATATTCCCTCTCATAAAATCAACCTTATCTTTTTACATATTAAATCCCATTTCTCATGCTTAGGGCTTATAACGACAGTCTAATTTTCTAATTTAATAACGGATGTCAAGTATTATAATACTTCTCGTCTAGTCTTTCTCATTATCTCTCATATTCGTCATTTGCATTTCATCATATGACATTTTTTAGAAGTAATCTGATCAATACTGACAAATAGAAGCTTATTAGTGAGATAACAAGAGATGTCTGGTCTGGAATAAAACTAGGAAAGAAGCAATGATATAGGCATTTTTTAATGTCATATGGATCGTAGGAACACAAAAGAAATGATGTAAACACTACACAGATGTTTACTTATTCAGATACCCAGATAATTTAAAGCCAATATAACATTCATGTTTGAGATGATACATATACAATAATGCTAATGAGCTCTCAAGAAGAAGCCAAACTAAACAACATACTTCTTACATGCCATATGCTTGTGTTCAGGGGCGTAGGTGGGGGGGGCAGATGGGGCAACTAAGAGGGAAGGTGGGGGGCGCCTGGGCCGCACCATCCATGATAGTGGCCTGCTACCTCTCTGAGGGGGCGGCGGCGCCACTGAAACCAGACGCCACCACCCCCTCCTAGTATAAGAGATGAATGGCCCCTGCCATTGTATGACGCAAGTGGCGGGATTCTCCTTTGCGCCGTTGAAAGGCGCTGATTAACAGTTCAAGTCATTGAAGCACTATAGGGGAGCTATATGTGAGGCACTGTATACAGGGGTGAGCAATATTTATAGGGGGAGATATATGTAGAGTGCTATCTACAGAGGTGGCCTATATGTTGTACACTATATACAGGGGTGGGCTATATGTGGAGCACTATCTGTAGGGGGAGCAATATGTGAGGCACTATCTACAGGGGTGGGCTATATGTGGGACACTATATACAGGGGTGGGCTATATGTGGAGCACTATCCACAGGGGTGGGCTATATGTGGATCACTATCTACAGGAGGAGCGATATGTGGGGCACTATATACAGGGGGAGCTATATGTGGGGCACTATATACAGGGGGAGCTATATGTGGGCCACTATATACAGGGTGGGTTAGATGTGGGGCACTATCCACAGGGGTGGGCTATATGTGGGGCACTATCTACAGGAAGCTGTATGTAGGGCACTATCTACAGGGGGCTCTATGGGGGGCACTATCTACAGGAGGCATGGTGTGTGTGTGTGTGTGTGTTTGTATGTGTGTGGGACACAGTGTATAGATCTATTATAATTAGAGTTGCCATCTATGGCGCTATTAGATGTAGGGGTACAGTGTGTGGCATCATGAGAACTTTATCTTCATTTATAGGTGCAGAAATGTTTGAAAAGTAAGAAGCTGAAGACATCTAAGCGGCAAACTGCAGAAATGGCTGTGGCCGGGAGAAGTCGTCATAGAGATCAGGACTGGATGGAGAAGAAAAGAGAAAAAGAACAACTAGAATCTGGGATCGTCACTGGTGAGTCACTTAATGTAAATGTTCTGCCTCTAATCAGCACTGAAGTCACTGTATGATCTGCAGCGAGATAATAGGTGGTATGAGTTTATTCTTTGTGAATCAGCATCTCCCAGCATGTCCTTGCCATTGTTTGGGCCATGCTGGGATCTGTATACAGTTTAGTGCAAACCTTTACGGCAGGGGTTGCACTAAATGTAGCAGTATTTGTGTTGGTGTTGTATTTATGTACAGGAGCTTTGTTCTGGGACTGTATATATGTACTGAGCTTGGTTCTGGTACTGTATATATGTACTGAGCTTGGTTCTAGTGCTGTATTTATGTAATGAGCTTTGTTCTGGTGCTGTATATAGAACTATATCGCTTGTAAAATGTACAAATGGTTTTATGCTCGAGTTACACAAAGAAAATGTGGAAAAAAATGACACTGCATTGATTGGTAGAGAAAACAAACATGGCAAGGGGGAAGGAGATGTCCTTTGCGGGGGGGGGGGGGGGGGGGTAAACTGAATCTTTGCCCCGGGTGCAGGAGAACCTAGCTATGCCTCTGCTTGTGTTATATTAATGGGCATAAATATCTGGGTAGAAAGTATAGCACCTCCTCAAAATGAAGGGACCACATCGATTGTTAAAATGCTGCTCTTGTCCACCCGCTGCATAGGGAACTTGCATGAAGCCGTCCTGGAGTTTCCTGCAGAGCGGGAGTCTGGGAGCATTGATGGGGAGGAGAAAGTTCAAATATGCATTTACAGCGTAGCGCGTGAAGGGGTTAAATATTTCTATCTAAAAACCATTGACTCCTTGATAGGCAATAGTCAATATATAAAGCTTATTCATGGGATGATGTCTCTATATTTCATCATCTTCAAAGATTATCAAAGATTAAAAGAAACGGCGAAAGACGCAGTAGATAGAGCAGTTGGACCAGTTGCTTAGACAACTGTATGATGTCAAAAGCTTCTGCTACAAAACTTCTGGCGGGAGACGCTGCTATCATCATTGGAGGTGCAATTGAAATATTTTGTGAGGAGTTATTTTAGACCGATCCCCTCCTTATGTAAAGCTGTGTGAAATATAAGGTGTCTATTGGGTGGTTTCAAAGGATACTAAGTAAAACTGCCCATACATATTAGATTAATTTTCGCTGATCACATTGACAGTCTAATGTGTATGGGGGGCTCCGACTGTACTCAGACGGCAGGGGAAACAAGGATTGGACATGTTGCATTTCAACATGCCCAGTGCTTTGTTGTGTTGGGAGGTATGATTGTATGGCAGCGGCCTTCATTCTCAGGATCAGTGGGGCTCCCACAGGTTGGACCTCATCAATCATAATGTTATGGCATATCTTAGCAATATCCATAACATTATCAGAAGGGAAACAATAATAACAAAATATCAAACTGGGTTATCCTTAATTGTAGAATTAAAGACATTTGTACATGTTGAATCACCCTGCTGAACTTTTGACTATTGTAATGAAACCAGACCTTTCCAGAAACCCCTTCGGGCCCCCTGTACAGCCCAAAGAATGTAATGAGATGAGTATTTATATAATTACATTATCAATGCAAAAAAAGGACATGTCCTACAGTAATTAAGAGGAAACTTGTTAACCCTACACTACAGGTAATATACTATAATTTACTATAATTAAAATGTGCTGTTGAGTCATATTAGATCCCAGGGAGTATGTGTAATTTAACACCTCCTCCTTAGTATATGACAATATCAGATTCACCTGTCTTTTGACAGCTTCTCACTAGATTGTGGAAATTAGCATCCTAAAATATGCATTATGATATTAGTTAATGAACAACATGACTAAATACATTTTAGTAAAGGCCCTTTTAGGGCCTGTTCACATCAGCAATCGTTTCCGCTGAGGGGTTCCGTCCGTGGTTTCCGTCGGGTTAACCCCTCAGAAGAAAGTCAAACGGAAACCTCAACTTCGGTTTCCCTCAGCATTGAACTCAATGGTGACGGAAACCTAGCTAATGGTTACCGTGTGTCCTCGTTGTGACAGGGTTCCGTCGTTTTGGACGGAAGCAATAGCGCAGTGGACTGAGGTTTCCGTTTGACTTTCCGCTAAGGGATTAACCCGAAGGAAACCTCCAATGGAACCCCTCAGCGGAAACGAACGCTGATGTGAACACACCCTTACACAGGCCAATTATCAGGCAACAAGCATTCATCGGCTCATCGTATCGTTTATGCAACATAAAATATTATTGTTGTCAGCAGCACATCTTCCTTGTGGAAGGAGCAAATAAGCGTCGATCAACGAGCTATCTCATTGATTGGCGCTCGTTTATACGGCCCATGTCAGGCTCTGTAAGTGGACCCTGAATGAGCAGCATAATGATGAGAGTGTGACAGCTTTGAATCTGGGTGTATCTTTTGGCTTCAGTAAATCTTAGTATTTCATCTTTCTCATAAGCAACCTTTGTTCTGTCAAGACATACTTGATGTCATTTACTATTATCAAGGTTTCTCACTTCAAAAAAATGATTGGTGCCTACGTCTAAATAGCATCAAGTTATTAAAACCTACAATCATCATATGACTTAAAAGCTAAATTAAGTTAATTGGGAATTGACACCATAGAAGTGATAACACTAGGGTGGAGAAGTGTTAAAATACAAAGAGCTGACATTAATTCAAAGTTGGTTTAAATATGTTTGTTAAAAAAAAAAAGTCAATTATGAAAAAGTAAAAAGGGAAGATCTTTCATCAGCTTAGACTTCCATGATCCATGGGGCATCTTCTGGTTCTGTCGCTGTCAGCAGTTCCTAGCCATATATGTGGATGTCAGGACAGCAGGATGCAAGTTGCAGCTTTGTATAAATCACATTTACATAATCCAGCTGTACTCCCTTGTGTACGTCCATGTAAAGCACTGATTCTCTAGCAAATTTCCTCCATCTGTGAAATGTAAATCTCCTTCAGAAGTGAAGGACTAGCATCTGCTATGTCAGCAAATCTACAAAAATACATACAGGACCCTAGCGCCCCTTTGGAGGCGAAGATAGGGAGCCATTACTTTTATTATTTTGCTCTAATATGGTTTTAAGAACTCGAGGAACAAAAAACAAAAAATGCAGCAGGGACATTGTATGTAGGTAAAGGAGCCATAGACATGTTGAGAATTTGGCTGTCCAACAACAAACAGTTGAAGTGCTAGTTGGTATGTCTATGGGGCAAAAGAATGGAAGCAATGGACATCTATTATGAAAGCAGGTTGCTAACGTTGTAAAAATCCTCGTTCTTCCACCTAAGGAACATAGCAAAAATCAAATATCTTATTCCATTTGATCTACAGTACCAAAATTTACATGCACTTGTGTCCTGCCATGTGGACTATTGCAATGCTCTATCTGTGGGTCTCCCCGAAAAGGTCTGGCAGCCATTGCATCGTGTATAAAATGTTGCAACTAGGCTGCTAAGTATGTACCTCACCACTCCCATATCACACCTGTTCTTCACACTCTTCATTTGCTTTGATAAAATAGAGAATGCGATTTTAATATTACCCCTCTTACTTTAAAAAAAAAAAAATCAGAACTGGACCCTTCATACTTCAAGGATCTATTGCTACCCAAATCATCCTCCCTACTCCTCTGACAAAAGAAACCTTTTTCCCAAAATACACCTGAAATATAATGGTTCCCAAACCTTCTCACATTCAGCTTCAACACCATGGACCTAGCTCACCAACTTAGTCCATGAGGCTCCATCTCTGGATATATTTAAAAAAGACGAAGACATATTTAGTTACGCAGGTCTCTGGGAATCATCAGGAACTTTCTTCTAACTATGTTAACTTGAGGCTGGGTTCACACGACCTATTTTCAGGCGTAAACGAGGCGTATAATGCCTCGATTTACGCCTGAAAATAGGGCTACAATACGTCGGCAAACATCTGCCCATTCATTTGAATGGGTTTGCCTAAATACTGTGCAGACAACCTGTAATTTACGCGTCGTCGTTTGACAGCTGTCAAACGACGACGCGTAAATAGACTGACTCGGCAAAGAAGTGCAGGACACTTCTTTGCAACGTAATTTGAGCCGTTCTTCATTGAAGTCAATGAAGAGCATCTCAAGATTTACGAGCGTCACAGACGCCTCGCATAATGCGTGGAGGAGCTTTTAGGGTATGTTCACACTACAGCATCTGTAACGGCCGAAATTACAGGGCTGTTTTCAGGAGTAACGGCATGTGCAGCGGGGCGTAAAAAAAATGACTGTCTGAACAGAACATTGTAAGACCCATTCAAATGAATGGGCAGATGTTTGCCGACGCTATTGAGGCGCATTTTCTGACGTAATTCGGGGCTAAAACGCCTGAATTACGTCCGTAAATAGTGTGTGTGAACATACCCTTACGTCTGAAACGACGCAGCTGTTTTCTCCTGAAAACAGTCTGTCTTTTCAGACGTAAAAGACAGTTCACGTGTGCACATACCCTGACTACTTCTACGTTATGTACAGAGCTTTGATTGTTAGGGTATGTGATGCTCGTAAATCTTAAGCTGCTCTTCATTGACTTCAATGAAGAACGGCTCAAATTACGTTGCAAAGAAGTGTCCTGCACTTCTTTGCCGAGGCAGTCAATTTACACGTCGTCGTTTGACAGCTGTCAAACGACGACGCGTAAATTACAGGTCGTCTGCACAGTACGTCGGCAAACCCAGCCTCGTTTACGCCTGAAAATAGGTCGTGTGAACCCAGCCTTAGTGGAGAAAAGTGCTATAGAAATATTGTATCGTATTGAATGTGTGCTAACCCTGGCACCCAGCTTTTTACCTATGTCTACCTTCATAAACTGATTTGGAAGTTAATGTAAACAGTCACATTGATTACAGAGAATATTATATTAATGTATTAATAAAATCTGTTTATTGAATAATGCTTTGCGGAGAAAATATTTCTTCTGTTAACTCAGTATCAAAGAAATAACATATAGTTATTTTGGTTTTTCATTCTTCAGATTCTGAAGTGTCATAAATGTCACGTGTATTGCAGATCATTATATCCTGACCTCTTCCTGCTGCTTTATCCCCCCTGCTGACAGCTTTCCTTCCTTCCTAAATTCCCAGGCCCCCCAGAAAGCTTCTTTTCTTCTTCCATTCCTCAAACGGAGAGCATACCGCCTTTCTTCTCTTAGCTGCCCAAAAGGACACTCAGTTTTGTCAAGAAATCTTGGACTCTTAACGGTAGATCTGCATCACAGTAGGATAACATCATTTATACATATTATTATTCTTTATGTGCAAACCACTTATTAGCACATGTATTAGGCGGAAAATAACAGATCATTTGTTTAAGCATCAATGGTCCATGTCCCAGTGGAGTGTACAATTATATTCTACCATAGGTGGCTGGAAAAAATTCAGGCAGCTTAATAGAAACCAACTAAGCTCGCCAGTATCTGTAAATACAAGTATTTATTCAGGAAACCAGAGTTACAGAACCATGACAACACACAAGCAATATACAAAATCAGTGCAGATGGTACTTATGTTGGCATTTATCCCAAAAACCCAGGATTACAATGCAGCCACCAAAGAATAGATTTTGAAATAATAGATGTAGTTATTACAACGGCACAAACACTTTATCCTAGAGGAAATAAATTATGCCTTTAAAGAGGTTGTCCAACCACATATATTATTTCAAAGAGCTTAACCCCTATTCGCACCAGGACGTAACTGTCCGTCCTCACAGGAGGTTACTTCCCGCACGAGGACGTACAGTTACTGAGTTTTTCCCGGTGCAAACTGTCGGCGTCAGTGTGCACCGGGAACCGGGAACCAGGAGGTCAGCTCTCGCCGACAGCTGACACTCCCCTCTTGCCGGCCAGCGGTCCTTTGCTGCTGATTTTGGCGAATTAACCCCTTAAATTCGGCGATCGGGTGCAATTGCTGAATTTTAGGGGTTTCTAGCATATCGGCAGACCCATGTCCGAAATCGCGGGGTCTGCCGATAGTTAGTATGGCAAACGGAAGCCAAACAATGGGCTGGTCCTGATAGGCTTCCTGTCAGAGTGACAGGAAGTCACTGTGTCGTTCCCGATGCACACTGTCGGCGACAGTGTGCATCGGGAACTTGGAGATCAGCTGTCCCCGACAGCTGACACTCTCCAGTGTTGCCGATCAGCGGCTCATCGCCGCTGATTTCGGCAATTAACCCGTTACATGCGGGGCTCGATTGCGATCTCCGCATGTAGCGGGTTTGTAGCGCATCAGCAGCCCCCATGCAATCGTGGGGGCTTCTGATGCTTGTGATGGCACCCGGGGGCCAGACAACGGCCCCCAGGTATGCCATGTATGTCAGCCTATGAGGATCAGCCTCTGCTGATCCTCGTAGACCAACTGTCAGAGTGACTGTGACGTCACACTGACAGTTGGAGTACGTTACACTACCTAGGTATTGTATTCTAGCAGCGATCAGAGCTGCAGGTAAAAAAAAGAAAGTGTAAAAAGTAAAAAAAAAGTTAATAAACAAAAATATAAAGTGTAAAAAGTAAAGAAAAAGTTAATAAAAATGTTTTATAAAAGTGTAAAAATAAAAGGTTTTGTTTTCCTATAATAAGTAATTTATTATAGGGAAAAAATGAAAACGTTAAAAAAAAGTACACATATTTGGTATCGCCGCGTTCGTAACGACCCAATCTATGAAACTATAATGTTAATTTTTCCGCACGGTGAACGCCGCAAACAAAATAAACGGAAAACTGTCACCACCCCTCCCAAGATATAGAATAAAAAGTGATCAAAAAGTCGCATTTACCCCAAAATGGTACCAATAAAAACTACAACCCGTCCCGCAAAAAACAAGACCTCCCACAGCTTTTTTGACGAAAAAATAAAAAAGTTACGGCTCAGAATAGCGTGTCCCAGAAAATAAATAATTTTATAGAAACTTAATTTTATTGTGCAAACGCTGCAAAACTTAAAAAAAACTATACACATATGGTATCGGCGTAATCATACCGACCGGCTGAATAAATTAAAACGTAATTTATTGCGCACGGTGAACGCTGTAATAAATAAAGAATTTAAAGCGCCAAAATCGCTGTTTTTGGTCACCTTAGCTATAAAAAAGATCCTGAGGGGCCAAAATGCTCACTATACCCCTAGAAAAATTCCTTGAGGGGTGTAGATACCAAAATGGGGTCACTTTTGGGGGGTTTCCACTGTTTTGGTCCCTCCGGGGCGTTGCAAACCCGACATGGCACTGAAAACCAATCCAGCAAAATCTGCACTCCAAAATCCAAAAGGCGCTCCCTCCCTCCTGAGCCCTGCTGTGGGTCCAAACATCAGTTTAAGACCACATATGGGGTATTGTCGTAATCGGGAGAAATTGCTTTACAAATGTTGGGCGGCTTTTTCTCCTTTATTCCTTGCAAAAATGAAAAAATTCTATGTTTCCACAGAAAAATAGGTGATTTTCATCTTCACAGACTAATTCCACTAAATTCTGCAAAAAAACTGTGGGGTCAATATGCTAACTATACCCCTAGAAAAATGCCTTGAGGGGTGTAGTTTCCAAAATGGGGTCACTTTGCGGGGGTTTCGACTGTTTAGGTACCACAAGACTTCCTCAAACCTGACATAGTGCCTAAAATATATTCCTAAAAAAAGGAGGCCCCAAAATCCACTAGGTGCTTCTTTGCTTCTGCGGCCTGTGTTTCAGTCCATTAGGACACTAGGGCCACATGTTGGATATTTCTAAAATCTGCAGAATCTGGGCAATAAATATTGAGTTGCGTTTCCCTGGTAAAACCTTCTGTGTTACAGATTTTTTTTTATTACAAATGAATTTCGGCAAAAAAAATGAAATTTGTAAATTTCACCTCTACTTTGCCTTAATTCCTGTGAAACGCCTAAAGGGTTAAAATACTTTCTGAATGTGGTTTTGAATACCTTGAGGGGTACCGTTTTCAAAATGGGGTGATTTATGGGGACTTTCTAATATATAAGGCCCTCAAAGCCACTTCAGAACTGAACGGGTCCCTGAAAAAATAGCCTTTTGAAATTTTATTGAAAATATGAGAAATTGCTGCTAAAGTTCTAAGCCTTGTAATGTCCTAGAAAAATAAAAGTACGTGAAAAAAAATGATGCAAACATAACTATTTTGTGTGGTATTACTATCTGTTTCACAAGCAAATAAATTTAAATTTAGAAAAATGCTAATTTTTCCACATTTTTGCTAAAATTTGAAGTTTTTCACAAATAAATATTGAATTTATCGACCAAAGTTTTTCACTAACATAAAGTACAATATGTCACGAGAAAACAATCTCAGAATCGTTTGGATAGGTAAAAGCATTCCGGAGTTATTACCACATAAAGTGACACATGTCAGATTTGAAAAAATCATCTGTGTCCACGAGGCCAAAACAGGCTGTGTCCTAAAGGGGTTAAAATGCTATAAAATAACAAAATAAGTAATACTCACCTTACCAATGCTCTGCTGCTCCCATGCCAATGCTTCCCAGGTCTCCCATGGTCTTTTTTCTCCCTTTTCCAGCGATGATGTGTCATCGCAACATGTGACCGCTGAAGCCAATCCCTGGCCACAGAAATGTGGTGTCAGTGATGTCAACACGTCAGTTAGTCAGATGTCATATTGACACGTCATCGCTGGAGAAGAAAAAGCTGAGAAGAGCAGTGGTATATATACCATTGTAGACTCTTTTTTAAAAATTGTAGGCTCTTTTTTTTAACGAAAACCTAATTTACAAAATGCACACGTTAAGTGAATAACCATTTTATTTCTTTAATCGGTCCAAAGTTCTGTGCTGATTTATTTCTTATTTTATTTAAATAGAGGTTGGAGCTCTGTTTTTCTGTTACAGCGCTCCAAATTTCCTACATAACCAGAGTTCAGTGAAAAAATTCTGCAAACACTAGGGCAGTGGTCTCAAGCACGCGGCCCGCGGGCCGCATGCGGCCCCTGGAGCTATCATCTTCGGCCCGCGGGACACAGAGCCGCTAGTATCGGCTCTGCTCCGAGACTCTGGAATTCCCTGACATCGCTGTCCACATATGAATAGTGATGTCTGGGGCTTCACCAGAGCCGGAGTCCCGGGCAGAGCGCTAGTACAGGCTCTGCTCCGGGACTCTGTGGAATTCCCTGACATCACTGCCCATATATGGACAGTGTGTCAGGGTCTTCCCCAGAGCGGAGTCCCGTGCAGAGCGCTAGTATCGGCTCTGCTCCAGGACTCTGTGGAATTCCCTGACATTGCTGTCCATGTTTGGACACACCATGTCTGGGGCTTCCCCAGAGCCGGAGTCCCGTGCAGAGCGCTTTTATCGGCTCTGCTCCGGGACTCTGTGGAATTCCCTGACATCGCTGTCCATGTTTGGACACACCATATCAGGGTCTTCCCCAGAGCGGAGTCCCGGGCAGAGCGCTAGTATCGGCTCTGCTCCGGGACTCTGTGGAATTCCCTGACATCGCTGTCCATGTTTGGACACACCATGTCAGGGTCTTCCGCAGAGCGGAGTCCCGGGCAGAGCTCTAGTATAGGCTCTGCTCTGGGGAAGCCTCTGACATCGCTGTCCATATATCGACAATGATGTCAGGGGCTTCCCCAGAGCAGGAGTCCCAGTGATGCCAGGAGCACAGCTGGAGTCCCAGGAAGAGCCTACTAGCGCTCTGCCCGGGACTCCAGCTCTGGAGTTGCCCCTGACATCTCTGTCCATGTATGGACAGTGATGTCAGGAGCAGAGCTGGAATCCCAGGCTGCACTCACAACTCTACTATTATATCATGTATTTTACTCCAGTCACATCCAGAGCTGCAGTCACCACTCTACTGTAACATGTTATACTCCAGTCACATCCAGAGCTGCACTCACAACTCTACTGTAACATCATGTACTATACTCCAGAGACATCCACAGCTACACTCACAACTCTACTGCAAGATCAGTAGATGCAGATGTAAACATCTTGTCTTATACTCCAAACAAATCCAGAGCTCCAGTCACAACTCTACTATTAAATAATGTGCTATACTCCAGTCACATCCAGAGCTGCAGTCACAACTCTACTGTAACATCATGTCTTATACTCCAGCCACATCCAGAGCTGCAGTCATAACTCTACTGTAACATCACGTCCTATACTCCAGTCACATCCAGAGCCGCAGTCACAACTCTACTGTAGTTCGAGTGCTAGAAGCGGCTCTGCTCCGGGACTCCAGCTCTGGGCAAGACCCTGACATCACTGTGGCAGCATCTGCTGAGGGCACTGTGGCAGCATCTACGGAGGGCACTGTGGCAGCATCTACGGAGGGCACTGTGACAGCATCTACGGAGGGCACTGTGGCAGCATCTACGGAGGGCACTGTGGCAGCATCTACGGAGGGCACTGTGGCAGCATCTACGGAGGGCACTGTGGCAGCATCTACGGAGGGCACTGTGGCAGCATCTACGGAGGGCACTGTGGCAGCATCTATGGAGAGCACTGTGGCAGCATCTACGGAGGGCACTGTGGCAGCATCTACGGAGGGTACTGTGGCAGCATCTACGGAGGGCACTGCGGCAGCATCCACTGAGGGCACTGCGGCAGCATACACCGAGGGCACTGCGGCAGCATCCACCGAGGGCACTGCGGCAGCATCCATTGAGGGCACTGCGGCAGCATCTACAGAGGGCACTGTGGCACTATCTAAAAAGGGGCTGCCCAATCTTGACATGTGTGTCTGCCAAACGCTGTTAACTGAGCCATCGGACTGCATTTAGCGACACTTAAACTGGAAAGCTGGATTGTTGAAATAAGCGCGTGGAGAAATATCTCAAATTTTAAACCTAGCTGTATTATTATAGTAATGTAGTATTGTAGTAATGTATTATTATAGTAATGTGGTATTATTATAGTAATGCAGTATTATTATTATAGTAATATAGTGTTATTGTAGTTCAAATAACTAATTGATTAATAATAATTTTGTATTGTATCAAATTTGAAAGTAATGCGGCCCGTCAACTTCCCATTTTTTCTATATGCGGCCCACTTACCCGGCCGAGTTTGAGACCCCTGCACTAGGGCAAACATTCTACATGCTGTTTATACAATAAAATGAATGATAACACAGGCTCCTAAACTCCCCTAGTGGTGACACAATGGTATTATTTAACTGTGCAGTGGATTTGGACCTCTATAACAGATTTGAACAGAAAAAACACATTGTTGAAAGGTAAACTTTCACTATAAAGGAGTTGTCCTTTTTTTTAATAAAAGCTATTTTGGGCATGTTTAAGTAGAAGAGGATACCCTATGTGACCTACCCCGTTTTATCTCATGCCATCAGTATGGCAGGACTGCAGGATTGCACATTGAAACTGCAATCTGAAAAGTTGTTGTTAAAAATCAGTTACCGGATATGTACAGAATTCAGATAATACATTGTTTTGGGAACCAGGTCTTCTACAAGGTCCCTGGACAGTGACTCACATTAAATAATCCTAAAAGGAAAGTTTTTTAAACTGTTGTCATCTTTTTAGTGATGTTACCACAATCTGTGTCATGCCAGAGACAACATAAAGAGGATATAATAAATAATCTGTGTAACAGGAAAGCCAGAGTTGTACAGTAGCATGTAAGGATGTTTGTACTTTGTCTATGTTGGTTCAAGGATGTATAACATGTAAGCAAAGGAAACCTGTTGTCATGACATCATATAATATATAATGTAATTATTCAGACATGGTCCTTGCAAAATAGGTTTAACAAATAAATAAAAAATATTTTGAGAAAAATAAAAACGAAAAGATCAGTTATAAATAAAGGAACACTACACTGTGTTATGCCTATTGCAGGGCCTGTGTATCACACAAAACACTAGGGAGATACCCTGTGTCATGCACCGCCCCCATCAAGCCCTATACTATAGATAACAAAGTAGATCAGTTTTGCCTAGAGTGTTGAATTAAGCCATTATTTTATAACATGTCATACAGGCAAGGACGTAGCTATAGCGGGTGCAGTCGCACTATGGCCCTGGTGCCTAAGGGCCCAAAAGCACTCCTGTCACAAAAGTAGACACCAGTATTATAAATGGGACGTACTGGGGGCGAAACTGTTACACATTTTGCATTGGGGTTCAGGAGCTTCAGGTTACATCACTACCGGGTCAGGTTGAAGGGAAATGCATAGATAAGTTTACTGCCTGAAATGAACGATTAAAATCAATTTTATTTGATATTCATTAAAATGGGCCCCTTAAAGCCAAATATAACAGGCTCAATTATGAGGTCAGCAGCAGAGACATGGCCTCTAAGGCAAAAGGTAGTATTAACCCCTAGACCCGTCTCTCCTCTTATTTTATATTCGCTGAACCAAAATAATTGAATGATAGTTGCGCTGTACCACGCTACACCATGCGCTTTACCGCGCTAGTCCGGCTCTTTAAGCCAAATATAGTTATATGGTCAGCAGTAGAGACAGAGCCTCTGGTGATAGGTAGCATTCACCTTGTTAAATGCTTGCTGACACACATTCACTCAATATTTATTGTGCTATACCGCGCTAATCCTACGCGTTTCTGCACCACCAGTGTTTGTGGGGCATCATCAGGGATTATTGGTATTTCAAATTGTTGTTCCACATTATTATTGCCGGATCGCACAGTTGTGTGCTTTATAGAACCTCCCGGCCCGTGCACGACTGAGGTATAATGGTCGCACACGAGCCGGCGAGGTGCCGGTCTTTTAAACGGCTTTAGCCCTCCTCCTGCAGTGACATGCCCACGGCCCACCGCCAATCCAGATACGACACGTCACTAATGACCTGTCAGGACTGCGGCGCGCCTCCCTACATCGGCAGCCAATCAGGTGTAATCCAGACGCCCAGCTTCCCTAGTAACATCGGAGATCTATGAAGCGGATATATTACTCACATGGGGATACAACACTGATACATTAGAGGCAATCCATATGTGGAACATCACTGTGCTTTAGGCCTAACACTATATATAGTGTAGTTATCATCTTAAACAGAGTACTATGTACACACCATCTACGGTGTTCCCGACGTGTTGGCGTCCAGTAGTCATGGCAACCAACACAGCAATATATACTGCACTAGATATGCCCGTTGACCAGGGGATTATTGACTACAACAGACATGAAGTTACTGTGGTGGGTACGGTCAATTAGGTATGCACCCTAATAATGTTATATATAGTTATATTAATAGGTCGATAATGAACAATGACCCCCATTAAAGAATTAGATAATCAGGGGTCTGTTCTTCCAATTTTATGACAGCCTATAGAGATATTTACATAAAAGGTATACAGATCACTTAAGATAATTTTATTGATATCCCCACCTCTAAGTGTGGGTCTAATATGTTCAATGCCTTGGAATCTGAGACATGAACTGTCTCCATTATGAAATTCCCAGACATGACGAGATATCGGGGTATCCTCCTTCCTCCTACAATCCCCTATATGATCCCGGATCCTCCTTCTGAATTCTCTGATGGTTTTACCAATATACTGTTTATCGTATCCACATGTGATCAAGTATACAATGCCCTTTGTTCGACAATTGATATAGGTTCTATTCTCAAATGTTCTTCCCCTACTACCTGGCTGAATAGTAACCTGAAGGGGAGCTATAGATGTGGATCCTGCAAGGCATGTGTTTCCATTTTGTGTAGCAATAGGTTCAAAAGTACCACCACAGGAAGAACATTTGAGAATAGAACCTATATCAATTGTCGAACAAAGGGCATTGTATACTTGATCACATGTGGATGCGATAAACAGTATATTGGTAAAACCATCAGAGAATTCAGAAGGAGGATCCGGGATCATATAGGGGATTGTAGGAGGAAGGAGGATACCCCGATATCTCGTCATGTCTGGGAATTTCATAATGAAGACAGTTCATGTCTCAGATTCCAAGGCATTGAACATATTAGACCCACACTTAGAGGTGGGGATATCAATAAAATTATCCTTCAAAAAGAGGCGCAGTGGATTTTTCGGCTGAGTACCACTACCCCCCTGGGTCTCAATGAACAGATTTCGTATGCGTGCTTTCTCTGACAATTTGAGGGTCCAATATCAATGGAATACACAAGCAATATCGGATAGGTTGACGAATTTGTTGATCATATTTTGTATCCTATGTGTCAATGGAGGAACCCCTAGTTCTTAGATTCATGAATCTTAAGTGATCTGTATACCTTTTATGTAAATATCTCTATAGGCTGTCATAAAATTGGAAGAACAGACCCCTGTTTATCTAATTCTTTAATGGGGGTCATTGTTCATTATCGACCTATTAATATAATTATATATAACATTATTAGGGTGCATACCTAATTGACCGTACCCACCACAGTAACTTCATGTCTGTTGTAGTCAATAATCCCCTGGTCAACGGGCATATCTAGTGCAGTATATATGTTGCTGTGTTGGTTGCCATGAATACTGGACGCCAACACGTCGGGAACACCGTAGATGGTGTGTACATAGTACTCTGTTTAAGATGATAACTACACTATATATAGTGTTAGGCCTAAAGCACAGTGATGTTCCACGTATGGATTGCCTCTAATGTATCAGTGTTGTATCCCCATTTGAGTAATATATCCGTTTCATAGATCTCCGATGTTACTAGGGACGCTGGGCGTCTGGATTACACCTGATTGGCTGCCGATGTAGGGAGGCGCGCCGCAGTCCTGACAGGTCAGTAGTGACGTGTCGTATCTGGATTGGCGGTGGGCCGTGGGCATGTCACTGCAGGAGGAGGGCTAAAGCCGTTTAAAAGACCGGCACCTCGCCGGCTCGTGTGCGACCATTATACCTCAGTCGTGCACGGGCCGGGAGGTTCTATAAAGCACACAACTGTGCGATCCGGCAATAATAATGTGGAACAACAATTTGAAATACCAATAATCCCTGATGATGCCCCACAAACACTGGTGGTGCAGAAACGCGTAGGATTAGCGCGGTATAGCACAATAAATATTGAGTGAATGTGTGTCAGCAAGCATTTAACAAGGTGAATGCTACCTATCACCAGAGGCTCTGTCTCTACTGCTGACCATATAACTATATTTGGCTTAAAGAGCCGGACTAGCGCGGTATAGCGCATGGTGTAGCGTGGTACAGCACAACTATCATTCAATTATTTTGGTTCAGCGAATATAAAATAAGAGGAGAGACGGGTCTAGTGGTTAATACTACCTTTTGCCTTAGAGGCCATGTCTCTGCTGCTGACCTCATAATTGAGCCTGTTATATTTGGCTTTAAGGGGCCCATTTTAATGAATATCAAATAAAATTGATTTTAATCGTTCATTTCAGGCAGTAAACTTATAATTTAACAGAACGAAAACGAGTCTATCAAGTTGTTACTAATTTAAACTAGAAATGCATAGATAGTGTTATTTTTTTTTTTACAGAGGGCAGCAAGGTCATTTTTCCATGACTCCCCAGCCTTAAAGCAGGTTTTCCTTCAGAATTTCAATGTAGTTTTCATTCATTTTACCCTGTATCTTACAAGCACTATGTGGAACAGTTTACACACAGTATGGATTTATACAGCTAGTATTGAGTTCAATAAGAGCTTTGTAAATCTAAATGTAATAAGCTCCCCCTAGTGGTGACTGCATAAATACAGAATTCTATCATTTGCCTTTGTACAGAGGAGCAGTGGGTTTGTAGCTCTGTAACTGAACAACAGAGGGCCAAACTCTATAAGTGTAAGTTATTAAATTCATAAGAACAGCATTGTTCACTTATGTAGATTAGATAAAATGAAATTATTTGTCAGATAATATTTTAGCGCCTTCACCAACCTAAACCACCTGAAATATTAGGTATTACCTTCTTACACACCCTAGACCACCAACAATATTAGGTATTAATCTATAACCTCCTTGGTACACCACAGATATTAAAGTGTAGCTAAACGTTTGACAAACTTCTGACATGTCCTAGTGACATGTCAGAAGTTTGGATTGGTGGGTCCGAGCACTGAGACCCCACCAATCGCTAGAACGAATCAGCTGAAGCGCTCGTGTGAGTGCTCAGCCGCTTCATGTCTATTTGGCTTTTTCCGGAAATAAATGTATTGGTGTACGGACTCAATAGAAAGTCTATGAGCCCGTACTCCGATACATCAGCTTTTCGGAAAAAGCCGAGCAGACACGAAGCGGCTGGGCGCTTCAGCTGCTTCGCTCTAGCGATTGGTGGGGGTCTCAATGCTCGGACCCCCAGAAATCCAAACATCTGACATGTCACTATGACATGTAAGAAATTTGTCAAATGTTTAGCTACACTTTAACCAATGTAGACTACTAGTGATGTACATATGATGTTGTACATGTAGAAAGATGGCAAAGTGACTATAATGGGGAGAGGGTACTTTTCCATCTTCCAATAAATTCTGAGACCCCTCTAAAAAAATGTTTTTTCCAGTTTAAAAAGTATAAACAAAAAAGTTAAATTCATCGTTAATCACTGATGTAAATTAATTGTGCGTGTATAAAACACGTTGGTGATGTTATCAGTAATTGTGAATCAATATAGACATTTACATTTAGTAATACGCTTGGGAAACATGACATTGCCCACTGTGGGGGGACAGGATTTTTTTTAATGTTTTTTTTTTTGTAATGGCAAATGTCCATCAGATTTTCGGAATATTTTTTAAAACCACTAATCATTCATTGGCGATTTGAGTTCCCTGTAACTTGGGCTTTAGATTAAATTACTGTGTAAAGCAACAGTATAGCAACTATGTCCAATTTTAGTCAGCAAATGGAATAAATAAAAAACACCAAATTCTATCAATGGTCAAATGTTTATAATGTAAATGGCATATTGCTTACTTTATGCAGCGGCATAGCTAGGGGGGGAGCAGGCGGGGCATGTACCCCGGGCGCAACTTAGAGGGGGGCGCCAGCGCCACCTCCTCCTGCACTATAATGGTACCTGTGTCTATAGGACACAGGTACAATTAGAAGCAATGAATGACTGGGCACGTTCCGTGCCCGGCTATTCAGCGCTTTTGCACCAGTGAAGCGACTGGTACCTTTTGTACCAGTGAAGCTTCCATCGATGAAAGGCGCTGATTGACAGGGAAAGTCATCCTGCCCAGCCAATCAGCGCCTTTCATAGACGCTGCATTCAACCCCCAGGAGACCTGCGCAGAAGAGAGCAGGTCTCCATTGCTGCTGGCTGGCGTGGGAGAGGGATTAAGGGGAGTTTGAATAGTTTTTTTTTTTAAATTGTAATAAAAGTGTGTGGCTGTATCTACAAGGGGGACTTTATCTACGGGGGGGACTTTATCTACGGGGGAGGGGGAATTTGTCTACATGGGGGGGCCTTTATCTACGGGGGGTGGACTTTATCTACGGAGAGGGGACTTTGTCTACACGGGGGGCCATTATTTATGGGGGGGACTTTATCTACGAGGGGGACGTTGTCTACATGGGGGGTGGGCTTTATCTACAAGGGGGACTTTATCTACGGGGGGGCTTTATCTACACGCGGGGGGCTTTATCTACTGGGGGTGTCTATGTACAGGGGGGGCTATATACTGGGGTGGGCTATCTATGGAGCACCATATACAAGGGTGGGCTATAGCTACAGGGGGGCTATATAGTATATAGCCCCCCTGTAGCTATAGCCCAACCCTGTATATAGTGCTCCATAGATTGCCCACCCCTGTATATAGCCCCCCGTAGATATAGCGCACCCCTGTATATAGTCCCCCTGTAGATATAGTCCCCCTGTAGATATAGCCCACCCCTGTATTTAGTCCCCCTGTAGATATAGCCCACCCCTGTATATATTTTTTTTGTTTTTTTTGTTTTGTTATTTGTTCTAATAAAACTTGTTATTCTTAATCAAACCTTGGTGTGTCGGACTCCGTTTCTAGGTTTATAATTCATTTAGAGTGTATCCCCACCGATACCATAATGTTCATTTAGGGCTTGTAAGTCCCACCCCCCGCCCCTTTTCTTTGTCCCTTCAAATATCTCATATGTACATAACAGATATTTATCTCATTAACATTTAACCTTTGGGATTTGGGTTTGGCTGGCGCTGCTCTATTGGTGCTCTCCACATAGGTATAGCACCCCTGTATATAGTATCCCACAAATAGCTCCCCCTATAGTGCTCCTCAGAAAGCCCACCCCTGTATATAGCCTCCCTGTACATATAGTCCACCCCTGTATATAGTGCTCCACAGATAGCTCACCCCTGTATATAGTATATACAGGGGTGGGCTATCTGTGGAGCACTATATATAGAGGTGGACTATCTAGTGGAGCACTATATACAGGGGTGGACTATATGTACAGGGGGCTATATACAGGGGTGGGCTATCTGTGAAACACTATATACAGGGGTGGACTATATGTGGAGCACTATATACAGGGGTGGGCTCTATCTACAGTGGGGCTACATACAGGGGTGGGCTATCTGTTGAGCACTATATACAGGGGTGGACTATATCTACAGGGGGGCTATATACAGGGGTGGGCTATCTGTGGAGCACTATATACAGGGGTGGACTATATCTACAGGGGGCTATATACAGTGTTGGGCTATAAGTGGAGCACTATATACAGGGTTGGGCTATATCTACAGGGGGGCTATATACAGGGGTGGGCTATCTGTGGAGCACTATAAACATGGGTGGGCTATATCTACAGGGGGCTATATACAGGGGTGGGCTATCTGTGGAGCACTATATACAGGGGTGGGCTATATCTACAGGGGGCTATATACAGGGTTGAGCTATAAGTGGAGCCCTATATACAGGGGTGGGCTATCTGTAGAGAACTATAGGGGGAGTTATTTGTTGGACACTATATAGAGGGTGGGCTATATGGGGGTACTATCTACAGGGGGCTCTATGGGGGCACTATCTACAGGGGGCTCTATGGCAGACACTATCTACAGGGGGCACAGTGTGTGTGTGTGGGACACGGTGTATGGTGCTATTATAATTAGAGATGCAGTGTATGTCACTAAATTTAGGGGCGTAGTGTGTGGTATAATGATAACTTTATCTTTATTTATAGGTGCAGAAATGTTGGAAAAGAGAGAAGCTGAAGACATGTGAGCGGCAAACTGCAGAAATGGGCTGTGACCGGGAGAAGTCATCATAGAGGTCTGGACCGGATGGAGAAAAAGAACTAGAATCTGAGATGTCACCGGTGAGTCACTTAATGTAAATGTTTATTCTGCCTCTAATCAGTAATGTAGTCACCGTATGATCTGCAGCGAGATGATGGGTGGTGTGATTATGATAGGATTTATTTTTGTGAAACAGCAACTCCCAGCATATCCTTATCATTGTTCGGGCCATGCTGGGAGCTGTAGTTTTACGCCGTACACACCTATACAGCAGGGGTTGCACTAAATTGAGCTGTATTTGTGCTGGTGTTGTATATATGTACTGAGCTTGGTTCTGGTGTTGTGTATAGAACCATATTGCTTGTAAAATGTACAAATGTTTTTATGCTCGCGTTACATAAAAAGAAATGTGGAAAAGAAATGACATGTCATTGATTGGTAGAGAAAACAAACATGGTGAGGGGGAAGGAGATTTCGGGAAAGAGGTTGGGGGGCGCCAAACTGAATCTTTGCCCCGGGTCCTGGAGAACCTAGCTACGCCTCTGCTTTATGGATTGCTAAGGAGGGAGGTGAGATGTTTTACTTGTAGTGTAAGTGACACCTGCTGGGAACACAATGGAAATGCCTGACATTTTCACAAATTAACTGAGACTAAAGCTTAATCCACTGCAAGCAACGTAAATCTCTGTAATAAACTGAACTACTTCAGTACAGGAACTGACATTTTCTGTATTGTATGTTATTCCGAATAGAAAGCTATTCTTAAAACCAATTTGTTTCATTACTATGAAAGGTCTATGAGAACAGTGCAGCTCGGACACACTGCTATGCGGATTATGTACTTATATATTGATCATAAGGTCACGTTTGGCTCAGTGAGTTAAGCATGTGCATGCATTTAATGAATTTAGTAAAAATGTAATTTACTCAGATTTCGCACATTAATGGGAAGAGGTTCTAATATATTACTAAAGTGCCCAGCAGCCTGATGTGAATACAGGGCAGAGACGTGATCTGGTGGGTTAGCAGGAGAGTGGGACAAGAGAGTTACCAGGACTTGTCCTCGACAATTATTTGCCGGGATTCCACATGAACGTTAGGGACAGTCAAGTCAAATTCAGGACTATTGACTACCATGTGTATACGCCAAGAGATTTTCTTGGTTTATATACAGAGAAGATTTGTGAACCTACGAGTTCTTATGTGCAGAAGGGATTGGACAACTGATATATTTTTTGCATCATTTGTTTAATCCAAATGTCTATTATCCTTAATATGAAAAATTGTAGAAAAAGCAAATGTCTCTCTAAAGCCGCAAAATGCCACAAAGCTAAAGTTTGACTAATTTTAGTAAAAAAAATTCAAACATAACCTCTGTATTAAAGACACAAATAACAAGTAAATGGGTGTAGATCTCGTTCTTTACTAGGCCAGTACTGTTTATAGAATATCTAATGGCGATGAATCTTTCTGACCAGTGGCACATGGTTATGTGGTCTTTTGAAGTCTATCGTTTTCAGACTCGATTGTGATTCATAGCCCCTATGCAATCCAGACATTTATTGAATTGTAGTACATAGATGTCTTCAGCACCTGATTCATAATGACAGTTTTGTCAGACACATCTATGCTGCAAGCTTACAGTGAATGGGGTTGTCTAGGATCAAGCAAAAGAATGTAGAAACAATGGTGCACTGTTATAGAAATTGCTAGAAGTAATAATGCAGGTCAATTCCAAGTGAAAAGTAATTTCTAAAAAATATGTAGATGGTTTCATTAATGGACCACAAGATATACTGTATTAAAGGGGTTTTCCCATCAGAGACATTTATGACATATCCACAGGATATGTCATAAATGTCAGATAGATGCGGGCCCCACCTCTGAGACCCGAACCTATCTCTAGAACGGGGCCCCCTAAACCTCGTTCTACCGCTCTGTGTTGTGGCTGATGCGTGTGATTCCCGACCATGAATTACTGGCTGAGGTACGCTGTTTCTGTAAGTCCCATAGAATTGAATGGTAGTTACAGAAACAACGTAAATCGCATGCTACGCTGCTTCCGTAACTGCCATTCACTACTATGGGATTTACGGACGCTGTTGCGTAATTCGTGGTCGGAGATCACACGCTTCAGCCACAACATAAAGCAGTAGACTGGGGTTTAGGGGACCCCGTTTTAGAGATAGGTGCGGGTCCCAGAAGTGGAAAACCCCTTTAAAGTAAATGTTCCCATTTGAACACTATTTTAGTTTACATATACAAACAATCTACATAAACTTTTGAGTATCTGTGTAGATACATAATATAGCTTATCTTGTACAGGTTTTTAGTCACAGTCTATATTATATTTCAGAGCTGCATTCACAGTTCTGCTGGCTTCATTGTTGAAATCTCTCAGCATTCCCTGCTTATTCAAAGCCTGCACAGATCTTGTTCTGGTGATATTCTTTCTGTGTAGTGATAACACCGGGCACTATAAAGCAATCTGCACTATGGGAGCTCAGCTAAGCAGTTATGGATGTGTCTGTTGACAAGATACAGTAGCTTAATGTTTCCAATAACAACCAGCAGAATCATGACTGCAGTTCTGGACTCCAATACAGGCTGTTACTCAAAATGAGTACATGATAAGCAATGCAATCTATTTATAATATGACAA
This sequence comes from Rhinoderma darwinii, assembly GCF_050947455.1. Classification (NCBI taxonomy): domain Eukaryota; kingdom Metazoa; phylum Chordata; class Amphibia; order Anura; family Rhinodermatidae; genus Rhinoderma; species Rhinoderma darwinii. The sequence continues at coordinate 383,780,238 of NC_134688.1, read as the reverse complement.
CATTTTATGTAGATTATATTTGTAAATAACTAACATTGTGTTCAAAGGTTGGCCTATGCATCTACATTCCACTGAATTTGTTAATGATTTGCCACCATAAAAAGTTAAAGGGTAACTAAATGTTCGACAAACGATAGATAGATAGATAGATAGATAGATAGATAGATAGATAGATAGATAGATAGATAGATAGATAGATAGATAGATAGATAGATAGATAGATAGATAGATAGATAGATAGATAATTAGTAGATAGATAGATAGATAGATAGATAGATAGATAGATAGATAGATAGATAGATAGATAGATAATTAGTAGATAGATAGATAGATAGATAGATAGATAGATAGATAGATAGATAGATAGATAGATAGATAGATAGATAGATAGATAGATAATTAGTAGATAGATAGATAGATAGATAGATAGATAGATAGATAGATAGATAGATAGATAGATAGATAGATAGATAGATAGATAGATAGATAGATAGATGTGAGAGTAGATAGATAGATGATAGATAGATAGATAGATAGATAGATAGATAGATAGATAGATAGATAGATAGATAGATAGATAGATAGATAGATAGATAGATAGATAGGTGAATGGAATCTCAGGACCCCTTCTGCTTTAGTTGGTTGGTATTTACATGGATAAAAGTTGTTTGTCATTTCAGAAAAACCTACTGCACAGACCAAACAACCTTTGGAAAATGTACTTTGTGAGTAGTAAGGTTTATTTAAACAACATCTTGAGTCTTGTGGAAGTCCAGAATTGAGAAATATAGCAGAATGCCCATGCTGTGGCCTTCTTGATGTACCCTGGATGTGCTATACCGGCTTTATATCAGCAGTAACATTAACACTGAACTGTCAGGTTGAGTAAAAACAAGAGTTAACATTTGTGGTTTATGCATGACAGGCCTGCAGGGGACATCTATACTAGAACAAGAACAGCAACCATGGTGGTCCTGCAGGATTATTTTAGACATACTTTCAGAGGTCACACCCAAGGTTAATCAGCTTAATATACACAAGGCAGCCAAAGAATAACCAATTCACCAGGAATGTATGTGAATATAGGCCTTTAGATGGCTGGATTTATGAGGGCGTGAAAACTTAAGAGAAAAGTCACAATGGTAAATGTATAAATATCCCTATACCTGACAGCTATAGCACCCTGCACTAAACTTCCCTTTACTGTCATCACATTCTTAAAACGTGTTTTATATGAGCAAAAAAAAGGTAAAACAAATCCTTCATGACTATGCCAATATTTTTGGCATATTTGGTCATTAATAACATACAGAAGTTTTATTCTAGATTTAGGGACATGTTTTCCCATTTCCAGCCAGTAAAATCATGTTCTTTCATTACTTGATAGATCGGTTTGAAACTTAGATGAAATACTGCATTTTATTCCATCAAAACAGTTTTCAAATCATGATGATAGAAGTGTTAAATGGTTCATTTGCTAAATTATAAAAATAAGAAAACGTAAAAAAATGTATGTAAATTAAAATGAAAAATATAAAAATAATAAACCATATATAATGTATAATTAACTATTATTAACTCCCATACTGACTGTATTTGTAGTCCTGGAACTACATATAAATACCCTAAACTACAAGTTATATAGTATATATGGGATTCAAGGGTAACTAAATTTTCAAAAAATTTCTGACATGTCATAGTGACATGTCAGAAGTTTGATCGGTGAGGGTCCGAGCACTGAGACCCCCACCGATCACTAAAACTAAGTGACAGAAGCGCTTGGGTGAGCACTGAGCTGCTTAGTTTCTGATTGGCTTTTCTCAGAAAGTCTATGAGCCCGTACAGCAGTTGCTCTGCTTTCCAAGAAAAGCCGATCAGAAACAAAGCGGCTCAGCGCTTCTGGAGCTTTGTTTTGGCTATTTGTGGGCGTATCAATGCTCAGACCCCCATCGATCAAAACTTCTGACATGTCACTATGACGTCAGAAGTTTTTTGAATGCTTAGTTACCCTTTAGGGCCTCATACACACTGCCGTATTACAGCTCTGTACAACCTTAAAGTTGTACGGTGCCATAATAGTACACTAATAGGCTTCTGAAACACAATATGGAGCCACAAAGCACTCTCTCCGTGTATAGCCTTCTGCACATGGCTCTGTCAGGTACATGCAGTCTTAGGTTAAAACACTGGCAAACCTATTTTAGAAGACTATGTAAGATCACTTTCTGCCATTTAAATTTATAGAGGTTCAAATGGGAAAGAAATATATATTATTTCTGTTTGTAACCACTTTTACCCTAAATCTAAAAAAAGTCACCAATTATTTGTATAACATTTTTTTTATGAATTTAAGGATTATACATTTTAAGATTTTCATGTACTCAACTGCAGTACATTTTTTTTATTTTAATTCAGTTTAGAAATTAAAATCTAAACTCTGATTGATAGCTATGGGCAACAAGAAAAACATTTTTAAGACAGTGTTCAGGCCCATGAAAATATATTTAATAGTGCCAAATGACTCAGCTTTGCTACACCTGTAATTTTTGCAGGAGTCCATATCAACTAAACAGGTGGGTGTATATTTATGATAATTGTGCTGACTTTACAGAATAATTATTTTTAAAAGGGTACATCATCCTGTTGCTAAGTTGAGTCAGATATTGACATCAACATTCACTTAGCGGAGAGGCAGCTGACCAGGTCTCAGTCTGTACAAAAGTCTATTGGCAGCTCGTAACACTTGGGTGCCTGAACTAGTCCAGACACGGATGGAGGTCGGTTCAGCAGGTTGTGCCAGATGTGGCGGGCAGTACAAGACGTGGCAGAAGACACTGGACGTGGCAGAAGACACTGGACGTGGCAGAAGACACTGGACGTGGCAGAAGACACTGGACATGGCAAACGACAGCAGGTGCAGTAGGACACAAATCCAGCACTAGTAGGCACAGGAACAAGAAAACAGCACGGGATACAGGAACAGGTAACAGGGCACGGGTAACAACTGGAACGGGAAACACTAAAAGACCATTTGCAAGACAGACTGGGATAAACTAACAATGCTCAGGCAAGGATCAGGACGGCTGGGGCCTTCTTATAGGCCAGGAAATCATGTGGATTGATGATGATGATTGTTTTCATGTGTGCGCGCTGGCCCTTTAAGAGCAGGCACGAGCGTGCCCTACGGGACACAGCAGACCAGAGGGGAAGTGAGTGCTGGCATCTCCTAGGAAGGAGATGGGGACCAGCGCTCACAGATCTATGGCTGCGGGCGTTGGGAGGTGAGTAAACCCGACTGCCCGTGGCCATGGACGCTACACCAGCCAATAAGAATCAGCACTCTAGATGCAGCTATGTCTTACCAGCACTGGACACATACTAGGGCGTCATAACAAGTATGTAACAGCAATTTCTAGACACAGAAGCGTTTTTCTTTAATTATTCCTCAATAATGTTTTGTGTGATGTAACTGATGAAGAAATCCTTTCAATATATATTGTTTATATGTTTATGTATCTGCATTTATCTGCATTTGTGTGTATGTGTATGTATGTTGTAAAGCAAATGACTTGAATGGCTATGTAAACCTTCAAACACTTCTTTTAAAAAACAAATAAAACCATGTATCATGGTGTTTTAAAGGACCAGTGTCACCCCAAAAAAATGTTTAGATCAATTTGACTTTAGTGTGTTATTAAACATTTTTTTATTTATTCGTGTGTTTGTGTTTTACTTTTTTTTATTTTTTCACTTTTTCTTCTCTATGGGGCTGCCATTTTTTTTTCCATTTCTGTATGTGTCGATTAACGACACATACAGACATGGAATACGGCACATACAGTCCCATAGTGAATGCGAACGGGGCCCGTTCCATCCACTATGCTGTACGCCGTCTGTGTGGGAACGGCGCATGCGCCGCTCCCACACAGTCCAAGTTGAACTGTGCGATGTCCGGCGCCATTTTCCTGTGGACCGGAAGTCGCGGCTGGACAGTAAGATTACTACTTCCGGTCGCGGCTTCCGGACTTGTGCACTTGGAGCGACGGTAGCAGACGGAGCGGACGGACCGGAGGGAGCGGCGGCGGCAGGAGCAGGTAAGTTATTTCTATGTATGTTCGTGTTTTAGTGTGTGTTTACTACTGTATGTTAACCTACTACACTGTGTGTTAGCTCAAAAAATGGCGACACACAGTGTAGGAGGTTTGACCGTTCAATCCCCTCGTTTCTCCCGGCACTAGCCAGGATAAAGGAGGGGGGATTCTGAGAGCTCCCTAGAGCGAGTGAGTTTTCTCAAATTTTGCAGCATAAAGCAATGTGGTTGCTTTACCACATGCAATGCTGCAATTTTGGGAATTGCTCCATCTAGTGACCAGCGCTGGGAAATATTATAAATTAGAATCTAATTTATAATATTTCCTGACTCGTGAAAAAAATTAAAAAAATTTGAACAATGTTTAATCACCTACACACTAATTGTTTAACTAAAAAAAAAAAAAAATTTTTTTCTAGCGACACTTTCCCTTTAAAGAGGCTCTGTCACCACATTTTGCAACCCCTATCTCCTATTGCAGCAGATCGGCGCTGCAATGGAGATAAGAGTAACGTTTGTTTTTTTTTTTTTTAAAAGAGCATTTTTGGCCAAGTTATGACCATTTTAATATTTATGTAAATGAGGCTTTCTAAAGTACAACTGGGCGTGTTTAAAGTAAAAGTACAACTGGGCGTGTATTGTGTTCGTTACATCGGGGCGTTTTTACTTCTTTTACTAGCTGGGCGTTGTGTATAGAAGTATCAGCCACTTCTCTACACAACGCCCAGCTTCTGGCAGTGCAGACACACAGCGTGTTCTCGAGAGATCACGCTGTGACGTCACTCACTTCCTGCCCCAGGTCCTGCATCGTGTTGGAACAGCGAGGACACATCGGCACCAGAGGCTACATTTGATTCTGCAGCAGCATCAGTATTTGCAGGTAAGTCGATGTAGCTACTTACCTGCAAACGCTGATGCTGCTGCAGAATCAACTGTAGCCTCTGGTGCCGATGTGTCCTCGCTCGTCCGACACGATGCAGGACCTGGGGCAGGAAGTGAGTGACGTTACAGCGTGATCTCTCGAGAACACGCTGTGTCTTTGCACTGCCAGAAGCTGGGCGTTGTGAAGAGAAGTGGCTGATACTTCTATACACAACGCCCAGCTAGTAAAAGAAGTAAAAACGCCCCGATGTAACGAACACAATACACGCCCAGTTGTACTTTTACTTTAAACACGCCCAGTTGTACTTTAGAAAGCCTCATTTACATAAATATAAAAATGGTCATAACTTGGCAAAAAATGCTCTTAAACGAGCATTTTTTGCCAAGTTACTCTTATCTCCAATGCAGCGCCAATCTGCTGCAATAGGAGATAGGGGTTGCAAAATCTGGTGACAGAGCCTCTTTAAGCAACTTTTTAATTCGTTTTTATTAAAAAAAAAAATTCCACTTTTTCAGATACAGCTTTTATGTATCCTGGATACATAGAAGTTGTATCTGGCACTCAAACCTGAATCCATCAGGCCAGCGTAACTGATGACTTCGAAGACAGTGGGTCAGAGACACGCAGGATCCAGCTGTTATGAACTTATATGTGATCAACAACAGTCCCGCTGGATTTGTGTTTAAGCGTAAGATACAGCTTCTATGTATCCAGGATACATAGAAGCTGTATCTCAAAAAGTAAACAATTTTGTTTAAAATAAAATCCAATTAAAAAGTTACTTAAAGAGGCTCTGTCACCATATTATAAGTGCCCTATCTCCTACATAATGTGATCGGTGCTGTAATGTAGGTGACAACAGTGTTTTTTATTTAGAAAAATTATCTATTTTCACCAAGTTATGAGCGATTTTAGCTTTATGCTAATTACTTTCTTAATGCCCAACTGGGCGTGTTTTTACTTTTGACCAAGTGGGCGTTGTGGAGAGAAGTGTATGACGCTGACCAATAAGTGACCAATCAGCGTCATACACTTCCCTCCATTCATGTAATCAGCATATAGCGATCCTGCGTTGTTCACTATGTGCAGCCACATACACCCACATTAACGTTACTGGAGTGTCTTCACAGTAAATAGACATCGCGTCCAACCAGGACGGGATGTCTATTCACAATCCCGGGACTTTGGTAACGTTTGTGAGTGACTTACTCACACAGCACATCGAGATCACGTTGTGCTGTCATTTCCAGCGTGATCTCGCGAGATTACACTTGCTCTGCTGTAAGTCACACACAAACGTTACCGAAGTGTCGAGATTGTGAATAGACATCCCGTCCTGGTTGGACGCGATATCTATTCACTGTCAAGACACTTCAGTAACATTAATGTGTGTGTATGTGACTGCAGATAGTGAACAACGCAGGATCACTATGTGCTGAATATATGAATGGAGAGAAGTGTATGACGCTGATTGGTCACTGATTGGTCAGCGTCATACACTTCTCTTCACAACGCCTACTTGGTCAAAAGTAAAAACACGCCCAGTTGGGCATTAAGAAAGTAATTAGCATAAAGATAAAATCGCACATAACTTGGTGAAAATAGATCGTTTTTCTAAATAAAAAACACTGCTGTTACCTACATTACAGCGCCGATCACATTATGTAGGAGATAGTCAAGTTATAATCTGGTGACAGAGCCTCTTTAAAACACCATGATATATTGTATTATTTATTTATTTTAACAAGTGTTCAAAGGTTTACATAGCCTTTAATTCTTCTGACAACTACCTTATACATGCACAATGGAAAAAGTGAACCATCATAATGCTCCCTCGACACATAATAAGTTGGATTTCAGCTTAGATTTATTACCAATATTGCTCCTAAGATAAAGAGCCTTATCTCAATTAAAACCATATAGTATATAGTTGCTCCATTTCCTGCAGACATGAGGGATATTTTATTTGAGAAATATTAATTAAATTTTTTTACAAATCAGCTTTGGGACTATAAGTTTTACATTCAAAGCAGAAACATAGCAGAAAACTATGCAAGTTAAATACAACCTTTTTAAATTAAAATATGACAAATATGACATTTTTAAAGGAAAATTAAGGTTATGAACAACAATTTACATTTATATGAAACATTTAAAAATCTACACAAAATATTGAGTAATTTCTAATTTCTTCATACTGATTTAAAAATGCATGTTTTCTTCTCCAGTCATGTCTAAATCTCAGTGCAGAATTCTGTTGTTTTGCTATTACCACAGAGCAGTGCATTATGGGGGTTCAGATGACAGCTACACAATTTGGGCTAATGTTACATGTCTAACAGGAGAGTGAAAATAAACTAGTAGAATTGTAAGAGCAGCTATGTATGTGAATAGAGACGATGACATTAAATAACTCACAAGTAGTACAGAGCAGGAAAGCAAAAATGTACAAAGTTACTCAGCTCTTATGTAAATGTAAGCTGTGAAAAGTTGTTTAAACTAAATAACTTTAAAATATTTTAAAGATTTATTTGTTATGAACAAAGTTCCCATAGTACTTCCAATACTACAAAATGTATTTACTATATCATTTTAATGTGATTCGTGCAAAAACACAGAAAAATAATATTTTAATGATAGATATTTAATAGGATAAGAAATTAACTTGGCGCCCCTTTGTCTGCACGTATAGCAGTATAATTATTGCTGTTTAATTATCAGGTACAGTATACTCTACACGTGTACCAAGAATGCCAGGGGCAAAACTAATGCATGCCACAACTTCTTTTTTTAATGTATAGAAACAAAGAAAAATAGATGATAGATAGAAGATAGATATATATATATATATGAGAGAGAGAGATAGATAGATATAGATAGATATGAGAGAGAGATAGAGATAGATAGATATAGATATGAGAGAGAGAGAGAGAGATAGATAGATATAGATAGATAGATATGAGAGAGATAGAGATAGATAGATATAGATATGAGAGAGATAGATAGATAGATAGATAGATAGATAGATAGATAGATAGATAGATAGATAGATAGATAGATAGATAGATAGATAGATATGAGAGAGAGAGAGATAGATAGATATAGATATGAGAGAGAGAGATAGAGATAGATAGATAGATAGACAGACAGATAGATGATAGATAGATAGATAGATAGATAGATAGATAGATAGATAGATAGATAGATAGATAGATAGATAGATAGATAGATAGATAGATAGATAGATAGATAGATAGATAGATAGATATATGAGAGAGATAGATAGATAGATAGATAGATAGATAGATAGATAGATAGATAGATAGATAGATAGATAGATAGATAGATAGATAGATAGATAGATAGATAGATAGATAGATAGATAGATAGATAGACTTACAATCCAATCATCTTATTAAAAGTAAACTTAATTTCTACATAAGCTACTTGTGTAGAACAATTTGGCAAAGTAACATAAACTCATATTACTGCCCGCATAGGATTTGCGACCTCACATTAGTCTAAGTTTAATAAGCCGTGTCTTTCACACAATATAAAAGAAGTTCCAGCATCAGAACAATTTTCTAAATATTCTTCATCTTGGTCATGTATTTGGCTACAATACAGTGGACTCCAATCTTTTTTACTTTAATTTATTTAAAAGAAATAGTTGTCCATAGTCCAAATAAGCAATTAAGATCTTTTTGGACAGATTACAAATGTCTTAAATAGTGAGATTGCTTTGATCTAAAAGCAATAAAGTCCACCTGGAGGATTAGGAAAGAATGTAAATGTTGACACCTGCTCGGCACAGATAACTTTTTCCTTTGTTTTGGCACTTGCCCCGTATTAAGGGAAAGTGATGGCACTTGGGGAGTATAACGTTAAGATGGCTAGCAAGCTAATACTATTATTTGGACTTGAGCTGTACTCAAATATCTGCCCTAAGGGAACAGACAAGAATCAAATTCTCCATGATTATCTACAAAACTGACAAAATTCACTAAATGTATTTAATGGCGATATATATAAAGCTGGACACAAGAAGGACAAACAAATGTTTTGAATTTTGGATAGTTTAATACTATAAAGCCTAAAAAAAACATATAGTAAATAGATTCCAGCGCAGTACTCAAATCAAATCCTATATATACACAACACGACAAAGGGTATAATTACATTAATGGTATATCAAAATTTGAAAGACAAATATTAATACATAATAAATAAAACCAAAACCTTCACAAAGAAGAAATAAAAGACATATGGTGGGTAACCGGGATATATAGCCCCACAAAATAGCATAAATCAATCAAATAGATAAGCACTACAGGGGATAAGAACTGCGCTTCTCCTCTATAGTACTTATCTATTTGATTGATTTATGCTATTTTGTGAGGCTATATATCCCGGTTACCCACCATATGTCTTTTATTCCTTCTTTGTGTAAGTTTTGGTTTTATTTATTATGTATTAAGATTTGTCTTTAATATATTAATATATCATGTATGTACGATTCAATAAAAGTTTAAGGTATAACTATTTTCTGTCACCTTTATATAAATCGAAGTCACTTTTTCCATGGGCCAATTATGGGAAAGCGAGCGATCATTGCCCTGTGTACATGCTCTATTATCGTCTGATTGTACCGTTTATGCAGCCTAAAATAATATCGTTGTCGGCAGCACATCTCCCTGTGTAGACAGGGAGACGTGCTACCGACATGATAGAAATGTATGGGGACGAGCGATCGGGCTATGTAAGAGGACCCTAAGGCACTACTGTTGGGAATGATTCTTAGAAGGTACATTTCTACAATTTTAGAAGTGTGTTAAATATGTAGAAACATTATAAATTTGTTGCAAACTTTGTTGGTAACTATCTGGCCACAAATATTTGTGTGACTATGGCACTAAAAATAAGTTACAATTCACATTCTAGTCATCCATAGGACATAATATTAGTAATTGTAGATATTTTTTTTTTCTTCCAGTTGGCCATAATTTCCTAAGGCTAGACAAAATAACTTAAAATAGAAATCTAGAACTGAGAGAAAAGGATATATATTAGCCTTGTTATGTGACTCTATGTGTAGTAAGTAAATCATTAGATAAAGTGCCGCAGTTTATGAAGGGACTAAACTTTAAAGAGGCTCTGTCACCAGATTATCAAATCCCTATCTCCTATTGCCTGTGATCGGCGCTGCAATGTAGATAACAGTAACGTTTTTGTTTTTTTTTAAAAACGATCATTTTTGGCTAAGTTATGAGCAATTTTATATTTATGCAAATGAGCCTTTCTAATGGACAACTGGGCGTGTTTTCTCTTATTTCCAACTGGGCGTGTATTGTGTTTTTAGCAAATGGGCGTGTTTACTTCTTTCACTGCACAATCACACTGTGCTGTGGATCATGCTGGGCTGGAACAATGAGAAGTGCAGGACACTGATTAGTCACTGATTGGTCAGCCTCATACACTCCTCTGTACAACACCCAGTTGGTAAAAAGGAAAAACACGCCCAGTTGTCCATTGAGAAATTCATTAGCATAAATCTAAAATTGCTCAAAACTTGCTAAAAAATGAATGTTTTTCAAAATAAAAACCACTGCTGTTATCTACATTACAGCGCCGATCACATTATGTAGGAGATAGGGCACTTATAATCTGGTGACAGAGCCTCTAAACTACTCCCTAAGAAATAAATGTAAGTAGCAGGGAAAACATTTATCATTTATACACAAAAGAGGGGCTAAATCTTAGAACGTACTCACTCAGCTGTTTCTTACTCCCCTAGAATGATATTCAGTTGTAGTGTGCATTGTTGACGGCTGCTCAATACAACGCCCCACCAGGGCTGCGCAGATTGTTTTTATTTATTCCCATTGCCTATATAGTCCCAATATTATCCCCAGTGCTGTACAGAGATTGTCACCATTTAAATCAGTCCCTGTCCCCAATGGAGTGCAGAATCAAATTCCATAGGAAGTAAATTTATGCATGAGTATGTTTTTAACCCCAATGGCGACATACGACGTACTATTACTGACATGTCGCCAAGGGGAAGTATGGAGCGCACTCACGGGCTGAGCTCGTTCCATACTCGGTGGGTGATGGCTGGGGGGGGGGGAGAGGGTTGCCACCCTGATAAGTGGCCAACAAGCAAATACTTTCACACTTCCACCAAATCCCCTAAACATGCATATCTAATATTCAAGCATGAATCTGAAGAAAATATTGCATCAAACCATCAGCTGAAAACAGCATAATTACGTGATAGCCAGATAGACAGAGAGGGGAAGAGGCGACTGAATGCCCTAAATGCTGATTGCAACGACCCCCCCCCCCGCGCGATCGGCCGGTGGCAATGGTTGTCATGGCAGCCTGGGGGCCTAATGAAGGCCCTCCACAAAGATTAATAAAAAGTGATCAAAGGGTCGCATATACCCCAAAATGGTATCAGTGAAAACGAAAGCTCGCTCAATAAAACCCCCCAAAATTTTTTCGTTATCGCTGTTTTTTTCCGCATTTCACAAATAATTATTTTTCAGCTTCCCAGTACGATATATGGTACAATAAATGGTGCCATAACAAACTAAAACTTGTCTTGCAAAAAACAAGCCCTTATACAGCTATGTTGACGAAAAAATAAGAGGTTATGGCTTTTGGAAGGTGGGGAGGAAAAAGCTAAAATGAAAAAACTCAAATTGGCCGTGTCTCCAAGTGTGGAAGGAAACCGGAATAGCAGGGAAAAAATCTCACAAACTCATACAAACACATACAAACTGTGCATATGTTGACCAGCACTGTGCTGCTCACTGATTATGAGGAACGGGACTGGGGTGCCCCATACTAGTTGTTGGTGGGTGTTCGAGTGATCGCACATATTGCATCTATAGGTGATAAGTGTTATTAGTGTCAAAAGCAAAGGACTTTGACTTGAAAATGTAAACATTGACAATCAACAATTCTACCTCAACAAAGCCACCTGGACTAGAATAAGTGACACCTGCAGATCTCTACAGAAATGTAGGTATGCTGATATCACTCGCTGGTAGTGACGACTATTTAAAAGCAGTCGACTTCATCTATTTTTGCTCCACTCCACTTCTCCGTTTTTGTGTTCAATTTGGTAATTTGGAAAGCAAAAGGATAAGCTGAAAATTTTCCAATCTAGTAGTTAATATTTTATATGAGTAACTAAGGATATTATTTATTTGGTCAGTAAATTAGCCCATAATGCCCGACTGTGTAAAAAAAATATTAAATGGTTATTCTGACCAAATACCTTTATAGCATATCATAAAATAAACTATAAAATGTCTTAAACCTCTTTGATCTTTACCTATTGGGAGTACATGGTCCCCACTAGCTCCATACAAGGCTGTCACATATATTAATAGAAGCAGAGAAGAGCTGGGTACACATGTGCAGAACTCTCCTTTGAAGTATATAGAAGTTACAGAAAATTGATTTACTGATGTTCACCACCCAGTCATATAATAATTAAATATCAAAAATAATAATAATAAAAAAAAACAATGATCAGAATTTATTTTAGTCTGATGTACGTAAAAAGTGACATCACAAGCTACCGAAGCATATACAACAGAACAAGTCATCTAAACAACACAATAGACCAAGGAGGTTAAACAACTTGAAACAAGCAACAGTAATTATTGCATACCAAAAGTCAATGAAGAAGAAATAAGCTGTCATTTCAATACGGATGAATTTGTTATGGCATAAAAGGTGTAACAAAAAAAGATTCCAAGGTGTTTAGTCAGAATTCTCTGGAGCTATCCATGTAACACATTATTATTAAGTAGCCCAAGGGGTCTGAGAACAATGTTTTAAAGCAGGCGTTGAGGATGAAAAATAGACAATTATTCAATGTGACATTCTTAATATTTCGATTGCATTACTCTGCTTTATTTATATCACTTTTTAATTACATGATGTTTTATTGGCTGTTCAGGGAGAATGGTAAATTCTGAATTCTGCTGAACCGTTGTTACCAGAGAGCAGTGCATTGTGGGAGCTCGTGTGACAAGGCCAGCGACCACCAAACCAAGCAAAACGAGGGACAGGTGGCCCCATTCTAGATATAGGCATTTATGGCATATCCTATCAGACATTTATAGCATATCCTGTGGATGTGCCATAAATGACTAAGTTGACTACCCCTTTAAATTGTGAATTTGTGTGGTTATATATTTGTATTTGGGTCTGAAATTCTTTAAGCAGAAGGGAGTATTGTGGTTTCAGCCTTGGAAGCTTATTCATTGCATTCCTCCCAACCATCCCATTTTTCATGAAATTGTTCTGCGAAACTAAACCCGGAGGGGTAGGGCTTATGCAGATATGTCAGAAAGTGGTTGTTTCTATAAGGTTTTGTGAATGTTTCGGGTTAGATCAGGGAATTACTTAAAACTGTCCCACGAATGGGGATTTAAATGTTCGGAGATATAATTATTGTATAATGAAATGTTTAAAAGTTTCCAATTTACTTTCTGTATTAATTAGTCACAATTTTCAAAACCTCTGCTTGCAGTCATTTAATGGGAACCTTCATTGATTATATAAAGTATAGTTATCAGAGCTTTATCTTGTAATGCCTGAGCACCTGTATAATCATCACATGACCATGATTTTTATCTCATGGAAAAAAACAGTAAAGGTATCTATTGAATGACAGCAAGCGGATCATTTGAAAACCGTGAAGAATTGATAATCTATTGTGAAAAGCAATGAATAAGCTTTAATTGCTGAAACCATAAGATCGTTTTAAGTATGTTTCCAAAAATTTTGATGAAAAAAACTATTTAGGATTTATGTGTCCCCTAGTAAACAATAAAAGTGCTTTACTTGTCCGTTAGAAATTCAATTTCTTATATTTATTTCAATGCTGTCATATCCCAGTCTTCCAGCTGTATTAATTTTGAATACACCGAAATAGGAGAAGCTAGCTATTTCCTGCATCATTGACAACACTCAAAATGAAAAAATTATAAAATGCTCACACCTTGAAGCGGTCCATAAATGTGGTTCAGCACCAAGCTGGTTAAAAACTACATATACATATATATATATATATATATCAGAAATGCAAAAATAGGCAGCACACCATAGATTAAGTGAAAAAAAGAGGGTACTTTATTGGCCCCAAGTGCGACGTTTCAGCTCTATCCACTAAAGCCTTTCTCAAGCAAATGACAAGTAAAACAACCGTGGTATAAATCAGAACACTGATTAACAAATTAATAACAGCAATCAAATACAAATATAGGTATAGTCAAAAATGTATAAACACAATGCGCAAAATAACTCCATTGGTGATATGTCAGTATACATGTGTACAAAATATAGCAATACAAGCGTGTGACCCTTACCCTCAGCCATACGTTCACGCATGCGCAGTTGCGCCTCGTGGACGCCGCCATTGCGGTTTTATGATCTGACATCCCCAGGTGATATCCTTTTTAGATTTCACATTACTTTGATTACACGATTGTTCACATATGTGCTTATATCATAATATACACGTACTGGATGTATTATTCTGTTTGTGTATTCTGTAACACGCTTGTATTGGTATATTTTGTACACATGTATACTGACATATCACCAATGGAGTTATTTTGCGCATTGTGTTTATACATTTTTGACTATACCTATATTTGTGTTTGATTGCTGTTATTAATTTGTTAATCAGTGTTCTGATTTATACCACGGTTGTTTTACTTGTCATTTGCTTGAGAAAGGCTCTAGTGGATGGAGCTGAAACGTCGCACTTGGGGCCAATAAAGTACCCTCTTTTTTTCACTTAATCTATGGTGTGCTGCCTATTTTTGCATTTCTGTTGATATTGAGAGCTTGGTCGGCTCCCTGGGACCTGCACCCACATTTTCTTATTCACCGGTGCTGCTGGATTTTGTTTTTTGTCTATATATATATATATAATATATATATATATATATACCTAGCACAGAACAAAAGTGCATGCTTAGCCCCATGCACATGACCGTAAGAACGCCCGTAATTACGGGCTGGAATTATGGGCGGTAATTACGGGCCCATAGACTTCTATTGGCCACGGGTACCATCCCGTTTGCGTACGGGAAGGGGCCCGGGCCGTTGAAAAATATAGAACATGTCCTATTTTGGGCCATAATTACGGCACGGGCAGGCCCATAGAACTCTATGGGGCTCCCGTAATTACGGGTGGCTACGTGTGTTCACTCGTAATTACGGGAGCGTTGCTAGGTGACGCCAGGGGATTAAAATTTTTGAATAAAGAGAAGCAGAGAAAATGACGTCTGAGCGATCATGTGACCCTTTTAAGGGGTTTGGACATGATTGTGATATCATTTCCAGCCCCCCTTTTTTAAAGGGTTAAATACGGGTTAAAAACGTGTGACAAAGGACCCATATTTACGGCCAGTATTTACGGGAGGGAAAAAACACGGTCGTGTACATGGGGTCTTACGCTGTTAAAGCCTGTGGTAGATCCTTAGTCATAGCATGCCGGTTCTACTTATTAACAACACTTAAAAAAAGCCTGTAAGATTACATTCTATGAAAGATCTAGTCGGCATGATTCATCTTTGATGAACAAGTAAACATTCTATTTGGTCATACCATACAAGTAATATACACTATCATTTTCAAGGCAGCCAGTCAGGAGGCAATGTCTTTTTATTCTCCCGACACTCCGGTAAAGTTACTGTGGAAGTGACAGCACAGCGTGATCTCGTGACATCACGCTGTGCTGTGAGTGCAGCTGAACATGAATGGAGAGAAGTGTTTGACGCTGATTGGTCAGCGTCATACGCTTCTCTTTACAATACCCACTTGGTCAAAAGTAAAAAAACGCCTAGTTGGACACTTAGAACAAATTAGCATAAAACTAAAAATCGTCATAACTCGGTCAAAAATAATAAAAAAACAAACAAAAAAAACAAAAACCTGTTGTTATCTACATTACAGCGCCTATCAGATTAGGTAGGAGTTAGGGCACTTATAAACTGGTGACAGAGTCTCTTTAAGTTGACTTTTTCAATGACTTTTCTATGGTTTTTGTTGTGTGATATCAGACTGCAGCAAGTTATCAGAGTCAAGATAAACTTGGTTGCATCTGTATATAGGGCTGGATTGCAATACCAGACACAGCCCATGGACTAGAGTGGTGCTGTTCCTGAAATTTTTTTTATACAGACAGAGTACGATTTCTTTTGTAATCTTGTGGTGCAATTTGTCAGTAGGAAATAAGATAAGATAAAATTGTACCAAGTGTCAAAATTCTGACCATCGGTGGTTGGAATAGCTTGGCTTTTACAGTATTGAATACCTTTCTCTAGTGATTTTGTGATAGATACAGATATTTAAGATTTGTAATATTCCATGTGTTTAAGCAGTATAAATTAATTTATAAAAATTATTTACATTATTTTGATTTACAAAAGAGTTTTTTTGAGAGGAGTGTCTAACAATCGAGTGAGGGATAAGCCCTGAACTTTGCAATTTTTGAGACACATTTATCAACATAAGTCAAGGAAACAAAATACACAGAATATGTCAGGTACTCTCCTCTGACTCATTCAACACACTGGACACGTTTATAATCAGGGGAGAATGGCTTTTAATCTGCTTGTCATCACAGTTGGGTAGATCTGCCAAATATAGGGGTGAATCCAAAGGAAAAGCAGTCTCGCCCTCTTATGAAAATAACTCCCACACAAGTTACGATATCAAGTGCCAAGTATAATAAAGGATTTCTGCACCAATGATTGGAAAAGCCGAAACCGGAATGCAAAACACTAGTCACATGTGTGTGAGATAGAAGGAATAAACATTTTAACTATTTTGCTGCCAGGTTTCTTTGCACGTCTGGCAGCCAGGACAATTTTCACACTTTTGACATGTAAAAATAAAACCTAAATTATAAAATTAAAAAACATACTAAACCCCCATACTGATATATTTTTGTAAATGTAGACACCTGGTACATTGTTAAAATGCTACTCAGCACTCTCAAAACACAGGCACCATAATGCAATTCTGTTTAAAGAGTAATTTTTCATAAAAAAATGCATAAAAATTCATATTTGTGGCTAAAAGTGTGACCCAAGCAGAAAATTAGATGCACCACACATCCTAAAATTTTAAGTTTAACATGTGTAGAGCTCATACATACTATTTATCCCTATGTCTACACACAGATATCTTCATAAAATCACCAGAATAGAAGAGACCAGAGATGTAAAAAAAAAAGTAAAAACCTGTTAAATACAGGTTACACATCTTAACCTTAATTTTCGTTTTTCCCTTTTTGCCTTCAAAGAGCCATAACAATTTTATCTTTCTATTGGCATAGATGTATGAGGACTTTTTTTTGTGCGACGAGTTGTAGTTTTTAACGGCACCATTTAATATACTATTAAATGTAATTGGAAACTTTTTAAAAATATTTTGTACAGTGGAATGGAAAAAAACAGTAATTCCCCCATTGTGTTTTGTGTTTCATTTTTACGGTTCTCATCCAGTATTAAAAATTAAATGTTAACTTTATTCTATATGTCAATATGATTACGGCGATGCTAAATTTATATAGTTATTTGTATGTTTTACTACTTTTACAAAATAGAAATTGTTTTGTGTTGCCATATTCTTAGAGCTATAACATTTCTATTTTTCTGTCTATTGAGCGGTGTGAGGGCTTGTTTTTTGTGGGGTGAGCTGTAATTTTAATTAATAGCATTTTGGGGTACATATGACTTTTTGATCACTTTTTATTCTATTTTTGTGAGATACGGAGGTGGCCAAAAAACATTTTGTTTTTTTTACTGCGTTGATCATGCGGTTTAAATAATATTATATTGTAATAGTTCAGTCTTTTATGGATGTGGCTATACCAATTATGTTCATTTTTTTAAAAAATTGGGGGGGAATAGAGAACTTTTAATTTTTTTTATGTCAATTTTTTAAATTTAACTGGTTTTCATTTTTTTCCTTAGTTCCCCTAGGAGACTTAAACCATTGATCGTTGGATCGATTGTACAATATATGGTATTACTTATGTATTACAGTGTATCGTGATATTTACCAGCTCCTACGAAGCCCTACTCTGGCAAGGCTTAACAGGAGCACAAAGCTGGCAGACCTGGGGACCTTCATTAAGCCCTTAGGGTGCCATGATGACCATTGGCACTCCAAAATTGTGTCCTGGGGGTGATGGGCTCCTTTTACACCTTAGATGCAGCGGTCACTACTGTCCGCGGCATCTGAGGAGTTAAACAGCTGGGATCGCACTAATATGCAATCCCAACAGTAAGAGCAGGGTGTCAGCTGTAATACACAGCTGAAAACCGCAGTATATGGCACGTGCTCAGCCCGTAAGCCCGCTCCATACAACCCGCTTCACCTATGACGTACATGTGCCATGGGTGGTTGTAAAGGGGTTAATAGTAAGTGCTCCCAAAACCTATATATTTATTCAGAGCAGTGAACCTGATGATTGCAGTTATATTGACTTGCTGTTGGAAGCCATGTCCTTTATGTAACTTTGTGAGAAACAGGAATTAATTAATTTTAAAAAATAAAGCATTATAGCTTACATTTGTGCCTAAAACTCACATACAAGCAGAAGTTTACACAAAAACAATGTAAAAAAGAAAAACCAAGGTATGGAATGTTCATATATACCAAATACGTCTACATTAACAAGAGTTTGTGCTCTCAAAAAGGCTTAAACAGAGGCCATACAATATTTGGTCATCATCCACAAATGTGTTAAAATGTTTACTGCACATGGCAAACAGCTACTATGATACCAAAATCTATTTTTTTTAAAGTGTGTAAAACAAATACATAATTAATAATTTATATACACAATCATCTTCACGCAACTATGCTTTAAACAGTGATTATAAGCAAAAATTGCATGACAATTTAACTTTATGACTAAAATGCTGACCCCTAATGAAGACAAAATGTACTCTGCAAGTAAGGAGTTGATACATACCATACATGTCTACATTCACAGGTGCTTGTGTTAAAGAAACTTAGAAAACGTGTTAAAGAAAACCGCAGAAATGCACCAACCACTTTTTGCTTGCAAATTAAATTGGTGATTTTATAGGTATATAATTGTCTATCCCCCTATACAAACGCTAAGGCCTCATTCACACGACCGTAGCCGTGTGCACGGCCGTGATTTTCGGGTCGGCCGGCTGAGGACTGTCAGCCGCGGGCCGCCCGCAAATCGTACGACATGCACATGGCCGCTGTCATTGTTTTCAATGAGCCCGGACCGCAGAAGATGTCCGTAATAGGACATGCCCGTTCTTTCTGCGGTGCGGGTTCCCGGGCCATGCACGGACCGTAAAAACTACGGTCGTGTGCATGGCCCCATAGAAAAGAATGAGGCCGCAATTCTCCCGTGGATTTTCGGGGGAATTGCGGCCGCAAAAACACGTTCGCGTGCATGGGGCCTTAGGCTGTGTTCACACGTCGCAGTTAAAGCAAATTTTTTGTTACAAATTAAAAAAAATTGCAGCAAAACTGCTTCATTTTGCTGCGGTTCTGTGAAAGTGCAGCAAAAAGCACAAACTGACAGCAATGTGGGTTCACAGCCTAACCCTAATCAATAATCACAATCACCTAAAGATTAACGATTCATTCAAATTGTCTGTCCAATTAGATTCAGTCAGAATAATTTTACCTCGAAACGCAAGTGCCCCAATTGCCTTGTCTGACTCTCGGATGTCTTCTAGGCTGTATCTAAGTTACATAGAATAAGTTAGCAGATGGGCGGAATTGAACGGACATAGCCAATCGGTGTGTCACAGCACATCAGTAACGTTTGATAAATAAACACATTCACACCTATCCGTTTATTTATCAAACGTATGTATAAACCGCCTGTATTCCCCTAGTAACTACCGATGCTTTATGCATCTATCTGATTGGCGTCTATGTTACCATGGGCATGCCCGATCGGTGGGCGTTACTGACGTGCTGTGACACACCGATTGGCTATGTCCGTTCCATTCCGCCCATCTGCTAGGTGGGGCTAGCTGTATAAAGCTTGTGACAGTCTCCGGCGAGAGTCAGACCAGGTACTAGTGTCTCACTGCGCTCCTGAGAATACACTAATTCAGCAGCATAATATGTGCTGTATGGTAGCTGCTCAAATGATTATATGCAATTAACAAATACCCCTGAGGACGTTCCCCTCTGGTTCAGAGGGTTGCAGAAACGCGTTGGGAGATTGCTCAAAATTGTTAACTTGTGGCAAACAGACCACATTTATATTTGCTAAGTTCTCTGTTCATGTTTTAATTGGTGCACCTAGCATCGGTGCCTGTGGAACATTAATATTGGACTGAGCTACTTTGTATCGTTGCGGCAAACGGACGAGTGGTGGCAATCACTACTCCTGTCGGGTGTTGTATCGACACTATAGGTGTACCAATCATTATCCTATGTTTACACCTGATCAGGGAACTGTGTCTCTGTTTTGCCAAACGCCTATTCACAGTAAAATTGGCATGAATGCCCTATTTTAAATACTACTTAATAAAGACATTTTAAACGTTTATTTAGGCAGGACTTCATAGAATAAGTTAGCTTATACTGATTTTATTAGTGGAAAAATCGTTTATGACAACCACCAGTGGATGAAAATGTATTTTCTGACTGAAAGAAATCTTTTCCATCCATCAGAAATATATTAGACATTCGTCTCTAGTGATAATCATTATCATTCTGACTGTAGTGTATAACGTGTATCGCTAGAGAAGCGGTCAGAGGGTTTTGAACTAAAGAACATGTACAGAGAGGATAGGGACAGAGTAAAATGTACAAACTTTATTGATATTTGAGTGAGGTGCAAGTGTTTGGTGCAACTTATTTGACCAGCAATCCAGACACGGTTCAACGTCCGGGTCGTGGAGTCAATAAATGGCCTAATTAGGTGCAGAGGGGTGATTAGAGAAGCTGCTGCTCATCTTCTCATTTCTTTTATGAAAAAAGACCCACTCATATGTGATAATCAGAGTGTGAGGGTGATAACATTAAGAACAGTAAGGGTATGTTCACACGGCTTATTTTCAGCCGTTTTTCGGGCCGTAAACGGCCGAAAAACAGCCCAAAAAATTGAAGCAGAACGCCTCCAAACATCTCGCCACTGATTGCAATAGGAAAACAGCGTTCTGTTCCAAAGTCACTTGTTCAGCCGTTTTTGGAGCCGTTTTTCCATAGACTCTATAGAAAAACAGCTAAAAAAACGCCCCTAAAAAACGCAGCGAAAAACGCGAGTATGATTAAAAAACGTCTGAAAATCAGGAGCTGTTTTCCCTTGAAAACAGCTCCGTATTTTCAAACGTTTTTGATTTTGTGTGTGCACATACCCTTAATGTTACCCCTTCCCCTGGGGTCATCTACAGCCATACAGGGACAGGAGTAGGATGACAGCTACTCCCTCTCTCCCTGCATGCTGAATACTAGAATTCAATCTTTGAAATTGACATTAACAAATACCAAATTTGCTCTATTTTCCAAGTTCATAGTCAAGGAAACTATACAGTAAATAAAAAAAATATATAATTTGTCTTCCTGCCTTAGAGTTCCTTGGACCCATGAGAGGAAATTGTCCACACTCCATCTATACAGAACACATGCACATCAAGTGTTAATTGCTTTGTAAACTTATCATTATCAATGCACACACAGGACATTTCATCAATAAGGTCTAATTGGTTATTTGTGAATCAACTTAAGAGAAATAAACCCTAGTGGCAAGTGATTTACTCCAAATTGAGGTTTTTTTTTTCTGTTTGACTGAGCCCACTAGAGGATCCTCTAGTACTCTGGTGGGCTAGTCTAAACCTGACCCTCAGTCTCTTATTCTTATTTAGTCTTCCTTTTTTTTACTAGTAAAATAAAAGTAAAACAAAATTATTATATTAAAAATAAAAATGTAAAAACAAGAGACAATTTTTGTGGTAAGAAAATACAAGTTGTGTCAAAAATATATATAAAAAAATACAATATACAACTATGCCAATACAAAATACGCAAATAATTGCGTGCTTTCTGACATTTCTTCCTATCCCCACATGGCTGTATCAACAATAAATTCTGAATTTTGAACAGATAATTGTGAAACTATCTTTTGTAGAATATTACGCATCAAAAATGGATCATAAACATGAAAGGACCCATTTAAAATGTATTCTACTGGAGACGTGATTGCTACCATAAGGCAATCAAATTCTATGTATGTGTATTATCTAAATGAAAATCATGCTACAAAATGTGTTGAAAACTAGGATGTATGGTATGTTAGTTATGGACTCTTTAATAAACAGCGCAGATATATTGGCATAGCAACATAAACAGAACTACAGAACTGAAAAAAGAGGAAGGGATGTTAGATGAGCTTTCATTATGAACTAAACATTTCCCAAGATTTTTAAAGGCAGTTTTAATAACTGTATATTTTGGGACAAATACACATGAATAACAGATCTCTGTGTGTGAGGAATTATTTGAAAGGTGTTAATGATCGCCAGTAGTTATTTTTGGCAATTTAATTAAACTAAATATGTATTTCTTTCTCAGCTGAAGAAAAGTTCTTGACTGATCTAAAATATATTTTACAGTAAATTTCTTACAAAAATGCGAAAAATCACACCTGAGCCAAAAGAAAAAAATGTAATTAATAACATTTGGATACATTAGAATGTATTATTAGTAGGATGAAATGGAGAAAGTATTAATGCTTCGACATCTGGAAGAATATTGGTCATATTAAAAATATTCAATGTGATACTGAGGGTAAGGGTGTGTTCACATCAGCGTTAGGTTTCGTCGGAGGAACCCATCAACGAAAAGGCAAACGGAAACCATACCTTCTGTTTGTATTACCATTGATTTCAATTATAATGCTTCCGCTGCAATTGGTTTCCGTTTGTTTCCGTTCCGTAAGGCTCAACCCCATTTGATGTCCATATGTCCTAATAGGATCCTGATGGGATAGCCCCTTTAGTATAGATAATATTAATAATTATAAAATAGGTGAACCAAAACATTATAACTTTGTTTCAAGCAAAGATTTATGTAAAGATTACATTTTTAATAAGAATTTGGCCCACTACTCAATTTGAATGTTATCACCAAGGCATTTCTAAAGCTTCATTCACAACTGCATCAGAGGTTCCGATTGGAGCCTTTATCGTAGATTCCATAGAATTTGATGGGACACATAGCACTACATGCAGCTCTGTTCTTCCGATAAAAACTACTGAAGCCACGCTGTAAACAACTGACACCTTGGTGGAATCCATCACATGACAGATCTGGAAGGGAGTTGTTGATTCCGTTTATACGAAAGCCACAACACGAATGTGAACATAGCTTAATACCACCTATTTTGTATTGTACATTTGTTGTCATGCCATATAGAGTTACAGATTACTCATGAAGAAAATGGATTTACCGCACTTGATTTCAGTATATTTTTATGATGGCATATAGTTTCACTTAAAGCGTACCTACCTTTTCAGGTAATTTTCAGAATAAGCTGTCATATGTTTGTACATTAGAAATAACACTATTTGTGGCCACTATATGACTTGTATATGGCATTCTTTTTCCCTTCTACAGACTCTATCTTAATTCACAGATTTCTCTGAGCTTGTGGGTGGAGTCTAACCGCTATCATGTCTGCCATATATTGCACACATAGGAAAGAGAACAGCCTCCTCCCCTAGCACACCCTCGATAACAGCAGCATGAAGGACATTACACAGCAGTACTGACCAGTGTAGCCGAGAATCCAGCACTGGGGTGAGATAGAACAAATACTAGTACCGGCAGCAACATGGAGGAGATTATACAGCAGTACTGAGCAGTGTAGTTGTAAATCCAGCACTGGGGAGGATATAAAACACTTAACCTATGTTCACACGATGGATGTGGAGTGGTTTTGCAGTAAAAGCCAACGCGTTTCTGCACACAAGGTTCGTAACAATTTAATTACTGTTTAATATTTTATGTGTACTTACAATGGGATATTGAAATGCTATTTTTGGACATCATAGTTGAATGATTAAAAGGAATCACTCACTATTTGTTTTTAGTAATTAAAAATATGTACTGGAACTAATCTGTTTTTATTTTCTTTTTGTATATTTTTTATTCTATTTTCTTTACATGAATATGGGGGCAGCCATCTTTTCTGATCTGCGGCATTGATTTGTTTTAGAGCAGGCACCTAGACAATCAGAAGACATCCTATTTGTCACATTGGGTACGTGGACCCACTGGGCCGTACCACCTCAACGGTATGGCAGCCGGCCAACAGGACACAGGTCAAAGTCTATTGTTCGTATAGGTGTATCTGTGGTAGCTTCAGACAGTAGCGAGGCAGGCTCGGAAGGGACTTTGACAGCAGGCGGACACCAGGCGTGGTGTAGCAGGACAGGCATGGTATACAGCGCAGCATGACTCCAACTCAATACTGCACTTGACCAGGATAGCACGGGATACAGGTTACAGGTAGCAGGAATGGGAAACACTGGGAACTGGAAGACACTAAGAGACCATTTGCAGAGACAAACTAGGGTAACGACAACAAAGCTCAGGCAATGCAGGAAGGGGCTGGCCCTTGTTATAGTCCAGGGTGCTCATGGGCTATTTTGGCACTTAAACTCAGGTACGCGCGCTGGCCCTTTAAGAGTGGGCGCGAGCGCACGCGCGCACAATACGGGACCCGGCCAAGGGAAGCGGAAGTGAGCACTGGCATCTCCTGAGGGGGAGATGGGGGCCAGCGCTCACAGATCCATGGCTGCAGCCGTCAGGAGGTGAGTGAGCCTGACGGCCCGCGGTCATGGACATGACAGTATCCCCCTCTTACGCCCCCTCCTCTTGGGGCCAGAGCGAGAGAGAAAATTCTTCAGAAGGGTAGGAGTACAGAGGTTCTCCTCTGGCTCCCGGTACCTTTCTTCAGGACAAAACTCTCTCCAATACACCAAATAAAAAGTTCTTCCACCAACTCTCTTGGTGTCCAGGATCTCCTTAACCACAAAAGTATCTGATGAACTGCTGGGAGCCACTGCAGGACTAGAAACCTTGGAGTAGCGGTTCAGGACCACAGGTTTCAGAAGGGAGACATGAAGGAATTGGGGATCTTGAGGGTAGGAGGCAGCCGAAGCTTGTAGGAGACAGGGTTGATTTGTTGTAAAATCTCAAAGGGTCCGAGGAACCTGGGAGCAAACTTGTACGATGGCACCCTCTACCGGATATTCTTAGATGGCAGCCAAACCTTAGTACATGGAAGAAACTGGGGAGGCTCTCATCTTCTTGTGTCTGCCTTTCTTTTCATGCGGTCGACCGCCAGCAGAATAGAAGATCGGGTCTGCTGCCAGATTTGTAGAAAATCCCTGAATGTAGAGTCAGCAGCAGGTACCTGGCACGTAGTGGAAACAGGGAGAGGCATTCGTGGGTGTTGGCCGTAGACAATGAAGAATGGGCTGGAGGTGGTGGACTCACTAGTGTGGTTGATGTAGGAGAACTCAGCCCAAAAAAAGCAGCTGCACCCAGTCATCATGCTGCCTGGAGATAAAGTGTCGTAGATAGTTCTCCATAATCTGATTTATTCTCTCGACTTGACTGTTGGACTAGGGATGGTAGGCTGAGGAAAAGTCTAACTTCACACCGAGGAGTCCGCAGAGGGCTCTCCAAAACTTTGAGGTGAACTGAATCCCCCGATCCGACACAATATGCAGAGGCAAGCCGTGCAGATGGAAGATGTGTTGGATAAAGAGATTGGCCTGTCGGGAAGCAGACGCTAGGCCGGTAATGGAGCTCAAACTGGAACCGGGCAAAGAACAGTGACCACCTGCCCTGACAGGGATTCAGTCGTTGGGCCGTTTGGAGATAGGTGAGGTTCTTGTGGTCCGTGAATATCAAGATGGGATGAACTGCGCCCTCTAGTAGATGTCTCCACTCCTCCAGAGCCAATTTGATGGCCAGTAACTCTCGATCCCCAATCGAGTAGTTGCGTTCTGCGGAAGAGAAGAGTTTAGAGTTATAGCCACATACCATTGTCTTGCCCTTGGAACCTCTCTGGAACAGGAGTGCACCAGCACCGACAGAGAAGGCGTCCACCTCCAATGAGAACTGTCGCGATACATTTGGATTATAGAGGATAGAGGCTGATGTGAAGGCACTCTTCAGGCTATTAAATGCGGACTTCACCTCAGGTGTCCACACCTAGGCGTTCATGCCTTTCTTGGTGAGGGTAGAGATAGGAGATGTCAGTGAGGAGAAGTTTGGAATGAACGGCCTTTACCTTCTCAGGATCCATCTTGAGGCCTTGATCCGAGATGATGTAGCGCAGGAAGGGTAGAGCATCTTTCTCAAACACACACTTCTCCAACTTGGCGTACAGGTGGTTCTCCCATAACTGCAGCAAAACGGGTCCCTCGGATATGGACTCCACTATTTCAGTGATGCATTGTCTTAGGTGGTTCAGATTCTGTAGCTGGAGTACCAAAGTCCTCGATGTAGCCCACAGAACGAAGTTGCAGGGTATTAGATCTGGTGGTCGTGGAGGCCAGCGCAACATTGGTGAATCGATTTTTCTGGTTCGGCCAATCCAACGTCTCCGTAGAGTTTCATTCAGGTATCGGTGAACATCCAAATGGAAATGTGGAGGTGCACCATCTTGATGATAGACTACGTTTGGCAGATCTTCTTCTATCTGTGACATAAGCCGTTCATTTAACGTGTCCAGGTAGGAGTGGCCAGTGAGTATCCTCGGCAAAAAGAAGGGACGGTAGACTTGCACAGAGCACGTTTACTTTAGGTGAGTCCCTCATGTGCTCGATAAGGGCACGTGACTTTTTAAAACCCCAAATTCTAACGTTCTGTGATTGACCTTCCCACTGAGGTGAAAGGTAGCCTCATCGCTAAACACCAGCCTGTCAGTGAATTCATCCTCTTCCAATCGGCCCTGCAAGTCAATGCAAAGATCATGGCGTTTCCGTTTGTCATCTGGTTTCAGCTCCTGAAGAAGATGTAATCTTTATGGCTTACAACGCAGACGTTTTCGAAAGATACGCCATATCTGGTTTGTGGCACCTGTAGTTCCATACTATCCAACCTGGTCGGCTTTCTGGGACTAGGCTCGTACACGGCTCGAATACTGTTCACTGTCTCTTCCAAAGTCTTTGGACGGCCCATACTTCTCCCATGACATAAATACCCAGTGGTTTTGAATTGCTTCACCCAATGCGAAATGCAGTTTCTATGTGGAGCACATTTACCAAATTTATTTTGAAGTTTCACTATACTGTCACAACAGACCCCATCTTTGCAAATTCCAACATGCAAAAAGCTTTTTCTTGCTTCGAAGTCGCCATCTTATGTCACACTATGTAAGTATATTCCAAATTTGGCTCTTGAAAATGAAAGCTGTGCTGTGATTGGTTGCAATGGGCAACTAAGTCAGTTTTGATTTGTTTTTCAGTTACTGGCCATTTACCACTGATGTTAATTTAACTACAGGACTTTACTTTTGCACCATCCTTTTTAAATCACCCTGTATATAAATGTAGAAGGAACCAACATATGAATGGCATCACCTTATACAACAATAATGATCGATTTTATATAAAGTTCCGTAGTAAACAGCTTGCCTATTGACTTATATAAGCGTTTACCTGTAAATAGATAGTCATCTTTTGTTTAGTTAATTACACTCCAAAACTAAGAGGTACAACTTATCAGTTGGCTTGTGTACAATTTTTAAAAAAAGGTCAACCTCATGAATCTCTCATATTACAAAATAGAAGATATATGGCCTCCATAGTGTGGACAAAAATGCAGTTCCTTCAAAAAAAGGCAGAAAAGCCGCTAATACTCATCAGTTGATGACTTGTTTATATATATATATATATATATATATACATATATATATATATACATATATATATACACACACACACATACACATATATATATATATATATATATATATATATATATAGCCCTATGTCTGGACAGAATGTGGCCACACTCTTTCCCTTTACAGAGGGATAATGGAGATGTTACTCCAATGGATTATCACGTGCCTTCTATATAACGTAGGCAAATCATTCCAAGCGTCTCATTAAGCAATGGCCATGCTGTAACTGAACAGAAGTTAAATCCCAACTCCAATGTATATGGGAGGTGTTTTCGACTGTTTTTCGAAGTGGTTTCCGTGTCAAAAAACTTGTACAAAAACTCAGTGTGAACAGGGCCTTAGTATCAAATTGTTTTCTGATCTCACTGACATAGTATTCCTTCCTGAGAATTCCCACCTTTATCACTTGGTTTAATAACCACAGTTTCAAGTTTACGTAGGTCATTCAATGCTTTACGTCCCCTTTTGGTAAGGTTGTCCGTACTCAGGAAGGAGAACCAGTCGAGTCCAAGATCCCTATACATAGCTTCCAGAAATGCATGAGTATATCTATTAGAATAAATACTTGCCATTGTGCCACTTTTTTTTACGTAGGTCAGTGAACTTAGGTACTATATCACTGGTTTCCACCGGCAAATGTGGACAGTTATCCACAATATGGCCTTCTCTCAAAAGTTCATCTAGATCAGCTAGGGTTGTGAGGTCAGTTGGTTCCAAAGTAACCTCCTGGTCCTCGTCTTCTCCTTGAACAAACAGTTGTTCACCAAGTTTGTTATTTTTCCCTCTATCACAATGCCAAAGTCTAAGGAGGATCTTCTTTACAAATAAATGTAGATCATTATATATTTCAAATTCATTCCCCATGGTAACAGGTGAAAAACCCAGTCCCCGGATTAATAGACTGATATGTTTAGGTGAGAGAATGAAATCTGTAATATTAATAATGTTGATACTGTCGATTATGTTTCCCGGCATTGTCTCCTATTTGGACCTCCTTTTCTCTCTACTGATTTTTCCTCTACATGTCTTCCTCTGCCTCGGTCCCCTAAAAAACAGACCTTATTTTGTGTACTATCCATTTTTGTAAATCTCCCAATATCATTATCACTAGAAAAATCACTAGTTGTGTCCCCATCGGTTGAGATATATATATATATATATATATATATATATATATATATCTTTACAGATGGTCTACGTTTACTTTGCCCCTTCTTTTTTTTTTTAAAAAGGAGAAAATTAGATTTTGTTCAAAATCATATTTTATCTCTTTGATGTTTTTTCTTTTTACGAATGGAAATCTCCCTCTTTCAACATCAGCCTACTTTTTAAGATTGCTGTTTCATTTCTCAAATTCAGGGTGAGAGCAGAACTCATCTAATTTTAAGACACTAGCCTCAATCTCAGAGGTGAGTGGTCCCAACAGGATCTCCTTATCAATAATTATCTCCATTAGTCTTTTAGAGTGATTCAAACACTCAGTGTCCCATTTTTTGAGGAACTCTCCCTTCTGAACACGGCCATTGATTACGAGCATGGCCGGCCGCGGACAGTCACCCGCATTTGTGGGCCTTGCTCCCATTATAAAGTATGGGAGCAAGGTCCGTAAAATAAAAAAATAGGACATGTCCTATTTGTTGCGGGTCATTTCTACAGCCCGGACACTTTCCCATAAATACACGGGAATGTTCCGTGGACAATAGAAATGAATGGGTCCGTAATTGCTGATAAAAATGACGGGCGTGTGCATGGGGCCTAAGATTTGATGCTGGTATTATAAGTCTACATAATCCTCTATGTGTAATATCAGAGATTTTATTTGCTTCTATATTTTGGATATCCCATTTTCGTCAGAAATGACTCAAAATTAGTTTCCTATGGTTTTTAAATAACCCAAACAAATCTCTATTTGAGTCCTCTGTGCTTTTATTAATCTCACAACTCACAATTAAAGAATGCTGAGATCTGAGCATCAAAAAAATAAAATAAAATTGGCCGGAAAAAGTGGGAGGGAGGGAGTCAACTCAAAGGGAAATAAGTATAAACTCACGGATATAAAAGGAAAAAAAGAGGGAAACAACCCTCAGCAAAACTATGGAAAAATAAGGGACTATCCAATAGAAACCCCAAAAAATGTAGACAGAATGCTACATGGATCCGTCCTAGCTATGAAGAATGTAAAAAAAGAAAAAGCACTGAAAACCTGCAAAAAAAAATAAATAAAAATGATGTCCCCAAGATGTCTGTTATTTCCTCTTTGGGGACACATTATATAACAAAAACATCTAACAAGCATAAGTAAAAATAAATAAATTATAGAATAAAAGATAGTAAAAATAGTCCACAAAAAAGACATAATTATTTAGTATGAAATACATTTTATTGTGCAAACATTAAAGAACCAAAAAACTACACTTATTAGGTATCTACACTACCGTAATAACCTGAACAATTAATATAACAGGCTATTTAGTGTAAAATGTGAAGGGTATAAAAAATAAACTAAAAACACACTGCTACAAATATATGGACATTGACATCATGGGCACCTTCTGGAGCAGAATCCCCAGCCAGATCATCAGCAATGGGGATTCCGCTTAAGGTGTAGCCACTGACGTCACTGTCCATATATGGACAGTAACATCAAGGGCTTCCCCGAGCACAGCGCTTAAAATAGTGCTGAGCCTGGGGAGTCCTCGGTGAGTGGGGGAGCTCCATCTGCTCCTCTTCTCTGAACTAATTCTGAAGCAGGGAGCTGATGGTTATCTGCTTCAGAATTTACTTCAACTGTATCTGTGGGACATACCCCTGGCCGCCCGGGACAACGGGACACCGCCCGGAATCCGGGACTGTCCCACTGAATCCGGGACATTTGGGAGGTATGTATATATATATATATATATATATATATATATATATAATATATTTATGTATATATATATATATATATACACACACACACACACATTTATAGGTTGATAGATAGATAGATAGATAGATAGATAGATAGATAGATAGATAGATAGATAGATAGATAGATAGATAGATAGATAGATAGATAGATAGATAGATAGATAGATAGATAGATAGATAGATAGATAGTCCACCGTCCAACAGCACCAGCAACAAATATGGATGGGTGCACGCTCCAGGGATCCGACCAGAGTTCCCAAATTAATCCATATGCATACAAGAATAGGCAGCACTCCAATTCAAAGTGAAAAAGGTAGTTTTTAATCGCCCTTGTGCAACGTTTCGGCTCTATTGCTGGAGCATTTTTCAAGCATAAATCCAGTATACAAAACAGTGGTATATATGGGGATTTTACAATTAGTCCCTATTACAAGTGATTGATACAAATATAAAAAAGTAGCAATGTTATTATACATTACAATATATAAAAAAATTACATATGATATTTATAGTGGTCAATTCATATTGCAAGCATAAAAAAATTAATGCCAATGCATGGGTACAGTGCAAAAAGTGCTAATTAGTGCAATATATGTTAAACACATATTCACTTTGAATTGGAGTGCTGCCTATTCTTGTATGTAGATAGATGATAGATAGATAGATAGATAGATAGATAGATAGATAGATAGATAGATAGATAGATAGATAGATAGATAGATAGATAGATAGATAGATAGATAGATTCACTAACATTGGCCTTAAAAAAATTAACCTAATAAAATATTTGTATTCATGTGTCACGTAAAAGACCCTTCACTTTTCAATTGCCCATGTGAGCTTTGGCAGTGTCGATAGTGATGAAAAGTGAAATCTGTTGAGGAGGGTGATAATCATTGTCATCAGTGACTAAAGGACAGATGACCCGGGAGCTATTGAACTTTTATCAGCTGTCTGAAGTAAGCAGCTGTCAAATAGTTACATAGTTACATATCCATTTCTAAATATGGTAATTTAAGATACACATGTGGGCATTGGGGACATATGTGTGGGGTTTTTTCATATTGCACATCTGTTGAGCGAACGCTTTGATGCAGGAGAAGCTTGCAAGACTTTGCGAAATGATTCTCTCTAGGATTCAGACTCAAGTACTGATGTACAAGTGGCAATGCCTTCAAAGTTTACTGCTAACAAATGTGGTGTAAGATGAACTGATTGTACTGAAGGAAAAGTGCCATAAAACAGTACAGATGGCTATGAACAGTGAGGCTCTGTTCCCACTACCATCATGACTTCCATTAATAACTTCTGTGCCAGAGCTGTGACGGATTCATCGAACGACAGTGTAGCAAAGCTAAAACAAATTCTGCAAATTGTAAAGGTAAATATCTGAAGCATAGTTATTTATTCTTTAAAATTTCTTCTAGATTACCATAGATGTGATATCAGAAGACAATGTCAGTGGAGAACCATGATCTTGGACTTGCACTGATGTTCAGAATCAAGTGCTTAAGTGTTTATCACTTTGGTTGGGGCTACACAGCAGAAGGCATTGTGCATGTTACTTGTTTCAACTATGGCAGCAGGGGCGTAACTAGAAAAACTGGGTCCCATAGCAAAATTTTGACTGGGTTCCACCCTCCCCTGGGTGCCACACACAGCCCCCCCTTGTAGATTGTGCCCCCCTGTAGATTCTGCCGCACAGTGCCCCCTTGTAGATAATGCCTCCTGTAGATAGCGCCATACAGCCCGCCCTCCTATAGATAGCGCCATACAGCCCCCTCCTGTAGATAGCGCCATACAGCCCCCCTCCTGTAGATAGCGGCATGCAGCCTCCACTCCTCTGAATACTTCCATACAGCCCCCCTTCTGTAGATAGCGCCATACAGCCCCAACCCCCCCAAAAAAAACCTGCCTATAGCCTAGTTAAAGGGGTTGTCCCACAAAACACATGTATCCCCTATCCACAAAATAGGGGATACATGTGTGATCGCTGGGGGTCCGACTGCTGTGACCCCCCAACGATAAGAAGAGCGGGAAACCGAAAGTCACCTGAAGTGCTCCATGAGAAACATGGGACTTCCGGGATTTATGTCCGGCTTGTGCGTCGGGAAGCTGCATAGAAATGAATAAAGCACAGGCCACGCATGCACACAAGCCCCCTGTAGATGATGCCACACAGACCCCTGTAGATGATGCCACACAACCCCCTGTAGATGATACCACACCCCCCCCTCTGTAGATGATGTCACACACACCTCATGTAGATGATGCCGCACACAGCCAAACTGTAGAGAGGGCCACACACCTCCATGTAGATAATGCCATATAATCCCCTGTATATAGTGCCACATTCTCCCCCTGTATATAGTGCCACATACTCCCCCTGTATATAGCGCCACATAGTTCTCCTGTAGATAGTGCCACATACTCCCCCTGTAGATAGTCCCCATCACCCGACCTGTCCCTGTGGATAGAGACATTGTGGCACCCTCTATGAGTGGAAACCCTGGCCAGGCATCGGCAATACTCTGAACGGGAATTCAGGTGCTCCAGGAGGAGCCCCTGACTTCATTGTCTATATATGGACAGTGACGTCGTCAGTGGCTCCCTTTAAGAGTGAAATCCCCGGCCAGGCGTCGGCAATGCTCTGGCCAGTGATTCTGCTGCAGGAGGTAACCCTGACATCACTGCCCTTATATGGACAGTGAAGTAATTCACTAGTTCTGCAGGGCCGGAATCACCGGCCAAAGCGATGCTGATGCCCTGGCTGGGAATTTCACTCATAGAGAGAGCCCCGACTTCACTGTTCATATAAGGTCAGTGACTTCAGTGGCACCTGCTGCAGCGGAATCCCTGGCCAGGGCATCGGCAACACTTTGGCCGGGGATTACACTCCAAGAGTAGTGAATGGCATAGTAGGAAGTGGATAGTTTCCTGCTCCGCCATAGTATTCAATTGTATCAGCGTCATGAGGACGCCGATACAAATTGAATGTGGCAGTTGCCTAGACATGTCCCGGGACAGTAATTTGCCAGGACTGTTTCTGTACATTTAGGGCAGTCCCGGCAAATTCGGGACACTTAGCAATTATTCCCATCTATGCCCTATCCTGTGGATAGGGGGATACATGTGTTTTGTGGGATAACCCCTTTAATGGCAGAGCTGGGATATACCTCCCCGCTCTGCCGTAGTGTTCAATAGTATCTGCGTCCTAAGGACGCAGATACAATTGAATGTGGCCTCACTACCGCTGTAGTAGCCATAGCGGCTGCTAGCAGAGCCACCGGACATGAGGGGCCCGTGACGTTGGATGGCACAGGCCCCCCCATGCCGTTGGCGATGTAGCAGCTGCTACAGCGGTAGTTACGCCACTGCATGGCATAAATTTTCATGGGCGATTTATATGAACTTAAATATTATATGTCACATATATTACCGTGAAAGTAATTCTCTACAGGCCATCTTTATTAGCAGTGCTGTTGCCATGTAGCAATACAGTGGCTGTTGACTTTATGACTTACTTTAGACATTTCCATAACATTGACTCTTCAGAACAAAATTACTATTGGGGCTCCACCAGCCAGAACACGGTGATACCAAGTCCTTACTACCTGTGCTCAATATACATACCCTTTATTTGTCTCCTGAACACAGTATAACATTAAAAGGAGTCAATTATGTTTCTAAACCAGAAATTGGTGCAGCAAGAAAAAGGCCTATGCAGTTAATGGGAATTTCTATAAAAACTGCCCAGATGTGCCACACCAACCACTAGGGGCACCACACAGATTGAGAAGCACTGCTTTAGAATCATCATTGATTTCAATCTCTCATATATGTCACTGCACAATTTAGCCAGCGAGCCTTCTGAAGTTGCTTTTCCCAACCACTGACCTCTATCAATGTTTACCTACATGTTGCAATTACATGAAAGAAGATTTTTAAAGTCAGAAAACTTTTTTTAAAGGGGTTATTACAACCACACGCATTTATGGCATATAGATAACATATATCTCGATTATATCTTTCATAGAGTATAATGGAAAGGGACTCTCTATTTAAAGCCTGCTAGAGCAGGATACCAGGCACCCTGGTTTTAGGGATCAGTGAAAGTTCTAATGGTTGGACCCCCAAGGATCAGGCATTTATAAAATAATACAAAATGTATGTAATGGGAAAAAAAAACAACTTTAATTCTAAAAAAATAACTTGGACTTGAGACTGAGATTAGTGCCACAAATTGATCAAGTATTTTTCTCCAAGAGACCAGAAACAAACCAAAAACCTATGCAAGATAAAAAATTAGATTTGCCATCGTGGAGATTTTGGCCAATAATTTGGTGTTAATGGTACAGATGGCATATTGCTGGGCGATCGGATGTTATGCCTTTGACACTTTTCTCACCCCCATGATGGGCTATATCTAATTTTTAGTGCAGTCAGGAAAAACTGCAGTGGTAAAACTGAATTCTTATACATGAGGTGGAAGATTTTTTTCCAGTGTCAATTGGCCACACCTGTCATCAAAAATCGAATGTCTATGGTAACCTTAAAGAGGCTCTGTCACCACATTATAAGTGCCCTATCTTCTACATAAGGAGATCGGCGCTATAATGTAGGTGACAGCAGTGCTTTTTATTTAATAAAACGATCTATTTTCACCACTTTATTAGCGATTTTAGATTTATGCTAATGAGTTGCTTAATGCCCAAGTGGGCGTACTTTTACTTTAGACCAAGTGGGCGTTGTACAGAGGAGTGTATGACGCTGACCAATCAGCGTCCTGCACTCCTCTCCATTCATTTACTCAGCGCATAGGGATCCTGCTAGATCCTTATGTGCTGTCTTATACTTACACATTAACAATACTGAAGTGTTTAAACAGTGAATAGACATTCCACGGGATGTCTATTCACAATCCCTGCACTTCGTTACTCTGTCTGTGGTAGTTACAGCAGAGGAAGCGTGATCTCGCGAGATCTCGCTGTAAATGACAGGTTAGAACGAGATCACGCTTCCTCTGCTGTAACTACCACAGACAGAGTAACGAAGTGCAGAGATTGTGACATCCTGTGGAATGTCTATTCACTGTCTAAACACTTCAGTATTGTTAATGTGTAAGTATAAGACAGCACACAAGGATCTAGCAGGATCCCTATGCGCTGAGTAAGTGAATGGAGAGGAGTGCAGGACGCTGATTGGTCAGCGTCATACACTCCTCTGTACAACGCCCACTTGGTTTAAAGTAAAAATACGCCCAGTTGGGCATTAAGCAACTCATTAGCACAAATCTAAAATCGCTAATAAAGTGGTAAAAATAGATCGTTTTTTTAAAATAAAAAGCACTGCTGTCACCTACATTATAGCGCCCATCTCCTTATGTAGGAGATAGGCCACTTATAATGTGGTGACAGAGACTCTTTAATAAACCAGCTGGTACAACTTATCTCACTTTCTTCCAATCTATCTATAATTTAAAAGGATGTCAGCAAACATGGTGCAAGTTGTGCCAAATTCATCAAGATATCAAGTGCACATGGCATGATAAATTTGGCACAACTCGCTAGGGATGTTAGAAACTTTTCTCTGCCTTATGCAACATAACAGCTGGCATTTACATCAATATTTTGTGCTTAATATCCGGGATTGTCTTTTATAAACTTGTTGCATTTTACAACTTCTCCCAGCTACCTCCCTTGTTCAACACACTCTTAAAAGCTGTTTAAATTAAGTGCATATAATGTCTTAAATATAATAAATTTGCTGCATGCCATGTTCTCCTCTTTTTGGCACATTTTGCTTAGCATAGTGTGTTTAAAATACAATTTGAATTTCTTTGTCAATTGCAAAATTAGAAAATATTTTCTCTCAAGTAGGTGTGTAGGTCAGTAGGACAGATTTGATTAGGCTTAAATATCTGTAAGCTGAACTATTGGACTTAACTGAATCCACTAAATGGCCAATCAGGAAGGCAGAAGAATTTAGCCGCTACTTGTTTCCTTAGGAACAAAAAGAGTCATCTCAGTCATAGAACAGAGATGATAGATGTCCTATGGCAAATAGCTAATAGAACTTTACCTATGTGAAGACTGGGCTTATGTACTATTTAGTGGATGCAAAGTAATATAATACTTCGGGAAAGGTCTAGATGCTATGGGAACGTCTAAGAACTTTGAAAGTACATTATATGTTACACTGCTAAATATATATATATATATATACACTACCGTTCCAAAGTTTAGGGTCACTTAGAAATGTCCTTATTTCTGAAAGAAAAGCACAGTTTTTTTCAATGAGGATAACATTAAATTAATCAGAAATACACTCTATACATTGTTAATGTGCTAAATGACTATTCTAGCTGCAAACGTCTGGTTTTTAATGCAATATCTACATAGGTGTATAGAGGCCCATTTCCAGCAACCATCACTCCAGTGTTCTAATGGTACATTGTGTTTGCTAATTGTGTTAGAAGGCTAATGGATGATTAGAAAACACTTGAAAACTATTGTGCAATTTTGTTAGCACCGCTGTAAACAGTTTTGCTGTTTAGAGGAGCTATAAAACTGACCTTCCTTTGAGCTTGTTGAGAATCTGGAGCATTACATTTGTGGGTTCAATTAAACTCTCAAAATGGCTAGAAAAAGAGAGCTTTCATGTGAAACTCGACAGTCTATTCTTGTTCTTAGAAATGAAGGCTATTCCATGCGAGAAATTGCCAAGAAACTGAAGATTTCCTACAACGGTGTGTACTACTCCCTTCAGAGGACAGCACACACCGGCTCTAACCAGAGTAGAAAGAGAAGTGGGAGGCTCTGCTGCACAACTGAGCAACAAGACAAGTACATTAGACTCTCTAGTTTGAGAAATAGACGCCTCACAGGTCCTCAACTGGCAGCTTCATTAAATAGTACCCGCAAAACGCCAGTGTCAACGTCTACAGTGAAGAGGCGACTCCGGGATGCTGGCCTTGAGGGCAGAGTGACAAAGAAAAAGCCATATCTGAGACTGGCTAATAAAAGGAAAAGATTAATATGGGCAAAAGCACACAGACATTGGACAGAGGAAGATTGGAAAAAAGTGTTATGGGCAGACGAATTGAAGTTTGAAGTGTTTGGATCACACAGAAGAACATTTGTGAGACGCAGAACAACTGAAAAGATGCTGGAAGAGTGCCTTTCGCCATCTGTCAAGCATGGTGGAGGTAATGTGATAGTCTGGGGTTGCTTTGGTGCTGGTAAAGTGGGAGATTTGTACAAGGTAAAAGGGATTTTGAATAAGGAAGGCTATCACTCCATTTTGCAATGCCATGCCGTACCCTGTGGACAGCGCTTGATTGGAGCCAATTTCATCCTACAACAGGACAATGACCCAAAGCACACCTGCAAATTATGTAAGAACTATTTAAAGAAACAGTGTCATCACAATTTTTTTTTTAATATGTTAAAGATGTTAGTGCTTTATTAAAAACGTTTGGATTAATTTGTGTGTTTGTGTGTTACTTTTTCTTATTTTTACACTTTTTCTTCCCTATGGGGGCTGCCATTTTTTTTTCCATTTCTGTATGTGTCGATTAACGACACATACAGACATGGAATACGGCAGCCATAGTCCCATAGGGACTGCGAACGGGTCCCGTCCCATCCACTTCTGTGTACGCCGTCTGTGTGGGAACTGCGCATGCGCCGCTCCCACACAGTCCAATTTGAAATGCGCGCCGTCCGGCGCCATTTTCCCGTGGACCGGAAGTCGCGGCCGGACAGTAAGATTACTACTTCCGGCCGCGGCTTCCGGACTTGTGCACTTGGACCAACGGCAGCAGACGGAGCGGACGGGCCGGAGGGAGCCGCGGCGGCAGGAGCAGGTAGGAGATTTCTATGTATGTTCGTGTTTGTGTGTGTTTACTACTGTATGTAAACCTACTACACTGTGTGTTAGCTCAAAAAATGGCGACACACAGTGTAGGAGGTTAGACCGTTCAATCCCCTCGTTTATCCCGGCACTAGCCAGGATAAAGGAGGGGGGGATTCTCAGAGCTCACTAGAGTGAGTGCTTTTTTCCCAATTTTGCAGCAAAAAGCAATGTGGTTGCTTTACCACATGCAATGCTGCAATTTTGGGAATAGCTCCATCTAGTGACCAGCAATGGGAAATATTATAAATTAGAATCTAATTTATAATATTTCCTGACTCGTGAAAAAAATAACAAAAAATTTGAACAATGTTTAATCACCTACACACTAAATGTTTAATTAAAAAAAAAAACATGTTTTGCTGGCAACACATTCCCTTTAAGGAAGAAGCAGGCAGCTAGTATTCTATCTGTAATGGAGTGGCCAGCGCAGTCACCAGATCTCAACCCCATACAGCTGTTGTGGGAGCAGCTTGACCGTATGGTACGCAAGAAGTGCCCATCAAGCCAATCCAAATTGTGGGAGGGCCTTCTGGAAGCATGGGGTGAAATTTCTCCCGATTACCTCAGCAAATTAACAGCTAGAATGCCAAAGGTCTGAAATGCTGTAATTGCTGCAAATGGAGCATTCTTTGACGAAAGCAAAGTTTGAAGGAGAAAATTATTATTTCAAATAAAAATTATTATTTCTAATCTTGTCAATGTCTTGACTATATTTTCTAGTCATTTTGCAACTCATTTGATAGATATAAGTGTGAGTTTTCATGGAAAACACAAGATTATCTGGGTGACCCCAAACTTTTGAACGGTAGTGTATGTATATATATATATATATATATATATATATATATATATATATATATATATATATATATATATATATATATATATATATATATATATATATGTATAAAACAAATCTATAATAAAATAGAAAAGATTGTGTTATTTGCTATTGACTTTTCAAAATGGAGCCTACCAATTGATTATTTTATTTTTATTTTTTAAACAAGAGCCTGAAAGTATGTTCAATTCCAGTAACTATTCAAAAAAGAACAAGATATAATTCTCAGCTTGAAATGTAAAAATGATTTATCTGAAAAGCAAAAACAAGATTTGGCAGAAATGTTGCTTTCATTGTTGATTTAAATCCTTGTCATCATCACTATTGTACATTTCTTCAATATGGCTGGAACATAAAGGAATACAGCTGGAGGGTAAATATTTACTTGAATAGAACACTGGCTGAAAGGGAAAATCGTTGCTTTAAATGCAATTTGTTTTCTCTGTTTATAGTTCATCTTTTTATAATTATCTCTTTTACATTAAAAGCACCCAGAATAGGTGACAACTGAAATAATGTGATTTTTGCCCACATTTTTAAGCGTTGCAATCTTTTAAGATTAGATGATGCATACACTAAAATAAATGCTGCAACACATAATTGCAGACATCAGCAAGAATTAAGGCCCTTTTACACTGCCCTGTGTAAACAGGGCAACAATCAGCCGATGAACAATGAGATCGTTCATCAGCTGTTTGTATAGTTTTAAATACTGAAAATGTTATCATTGCCGGCAGCGCATCTCCCTGTGTAAACAGGGAGATGCGCTGCCGACATGATAATAATGTATGGGGACAAGCGATCGGAGTAACAAGCATCGATCTGTCTTGTTGATCGCGTTGATTGTGAAAGGAGCAAATGAGCATCGCTCTGTCTCGTTGATCGCGCTTGTTTACACGGCCAAGGTCGGGCCATGTAAAAGTACGTTAACTTTTGTTTTTGCTAAACAGGAAAACTTAGCTTAAATGATTATAACTGTATAGAACTTCTATTCAGTATTTTTGAAACTCTTAAAGCGTACCTAAACCTTTCAGGTGACTTATCAGAATAAGCAGTAATATGTGTGTACATGAGGAATAATACTATATCTGGTTTATATAACTTGTATCCTGCATTTTTCGGCAGTTTTTCCCCTTTTGTAGGCTTTATTTCTAATTGTACAGTTTTCCCTTACATCCAGAGGGGGAGGGGACTGTGCTGTGTATGGGAGACATCATAGCAGCTAGAGAGAAGAGGATAATCCCGCTAATGACAGGTAATGTAGTTTAATTTTATCTCCAGCTTGTATAAAATATCTTTATTCAATGGAGGGTCCATGTAAATTATGTATTCATCCAAAGCTAAAATATAAAATTCCATGCAGTCCAGTTTAAGGAGATCATGCCTGCAGGATCTAATCTAACTTGCCATTAAAATAACATAGGGAATATAGTCAATTGTGCAGATAAGAATAGCAGTTTTGCTCATGGTACCAATCGCTGTACAGCTGTTATTTTTCCAAGGCTATTTGTCTAGTTTTCATCCTGCAACAACAGGGGAACATGAACCCTGGTTACATAATTCTGATAAAAAGAGTCAGATTTCACGTCCCTATTATTTATAGGTATGTTTTGTCCTAATGGTGTGAATGTACATTACATTTTTCTCTGGCTTCCATCCATACACCAGGTGGAAAAAGCATTTTCTATTATCTGATGCAACAATATTTCAAGATGTACAATGGAATAACTCATAATGTCTGTGCTGAACATTTCCCATGAACATAGCGGTGATGGATCAAAACGGAACTTTGCCAACTGGAAGAAGATTGTGAATGGAACAGTCTACTATTTTATGAACAGGATAATCTTTACAGCATGTAAAGTGAAAACAGAAGACGTTATATATGTGCAGCTACTGGCTGATCAAACATTCTGAAACTGTAATGTAGAATAAAAATAGACATCAATTTCCACATAACGGAGCGTTAATTGCTTGAACAGATACTGACGATCTCATGAGCTATAATGTAAAGATAACTACTAAATGTAACCAGGAAGGGGCGTACAAATAACAAAAAATAAGATCTGCAACGTGATTTGTAAAATGTTAACTCTGCTTAAAAGGGTCTCATTGTCAAGTCCGTCATGGCAGCATCAGATCCCGGCTTCAGGTTCAAGGCTGTGATTTTGCAGGTCAGAACTTGTTGATTTCACTCCTTGGTGCCAGTACCTCAGAGGATAGAGAAATGCAAGGAATAAAAAAGAAAAATAAATTTGTGAAACAAAAACTGTCTCCAGAAAGATGCCAAGTGTTCAGACTACTTGTGCAATAAAAACCATATTTTCAGGAAAAGAGTAAACCATCAGCACTCATCTTTTAAGAAAGGTATGGGCGTTTTATCATTTTTCTTTACATGAAGTAAATGGTGCTGAACTATAATACCAGACAAAGCCCATGGACAGACGTGGCGCTGTTTCTGGAAAAGAATCAGACCCGTTTTTCTAATTCCGAACAACTCCGTTAAATTAGCAACTAAAATAATGTCAACACATTTAATCTCATTATTATTGTTTTTTTCTACATGTTGCTTTGGTCCTCCAGCAGACTTATGACGGTGGGATCAATAGTTCCAGGATGCAAGTGCCACGTTCCTGGTCTCCACACTACAAAGCCAATCTTGGCTCACTCCCCTGTGACTTCTAGCACACACTGTTGGGCCACAGCCACTGTGCAATCTGTGGCTTTGAGAGCCGTCTATCTGCTAGGACACAGATAAGAACATGGTGCTGAAGATCTCAGAAGCAACATTGAAAAGGAACAGATTTAACGCACCCAAACTTCGACCAGGTGTACATTAGTAAGCTATAAAATGTCCAACCCCCTTTAAATAATGGTATCATACTTGTGAAGTATATTACAGAAACAATTTTTGTTTTATATTTAGTTGCAGTTTTGGCTAGCCAACATCACCATGTACATAAGGAGAAGCAGTCGCAGATCATAATACAAGGTACATAAAAGACTCCGAAAGCATCAATAAGGTGCAATCTACATAGACAGCTATATGCTGTGGAAACAAAATGTACACAATAGATAACAAAGAATAATGTGTAGAATTACACAGGTTTGTGTACTGCAACAGGAGAAAGCATGGATGATTGTGCTATAACTAAATAACGGGAACCGGTCACTCAGATCATACTGTCCTATCATGTAAGAGAACTACGACCTTATACACGTAATAACGGGCCAGGCTCGGGGAGAGATGTTTCTGAGTATCGCCCCCACACCTTCCCTCACCCTGCTTGATGTGATTGACTGATCTCTCTCTCTTTAAGAGTGCAGCTGATCACTGGGGGTCTCAGCAACATTACACCTTGTGATCAGCTTCTTTTTTTTCTAACAAATAGGGATTATAAAAAATTGGCAATGCCTTGAATGGGGTTGTCTGGTCTAGACAGTTACTTTTTAAATATATGCATCTTTCAACTAATTCAACTTGGCGTGCCACTTTAGTATCACCCTGTCATCTGCCCTCCAGGTTACCATCTCTGTCTGTAGTAGTTATGGATGCTTCTTTACACCCCAATGTATTATTTTGTTACTGTTCTTCACAGCTGCTGTAGTTATTTCATACATATTTTGTCCATTAGGATGCTTGGAACTCTGTGGCCCAAAGTCCACCAATGTGATTTTGACGCTCATCAGCTGAGATAATAGCCACATAGAAGATCATGTAAACCTTCTACAATAAAATTAATATTTCTAAATGCATTATAAAATTCAAGGGTCCAGACAACCTCCATAAAGCTCTTCCCCTGTAGTAGTGTAGTATCATTGGTCTCCGTGGACTAACAAAGCGCTTGTCTATAAGTGAAATTGGTGGACCTAAAAAAAATTGAAATTATAGTAGAGAAAATTATATTGTTTTCCATTATAACTTTTATCATACATCTCTTTAAGATTTTTTACTTCAGGGAGATACATTATTTCCATCAAAGTCGATATATAACCTTTATGTCACGTAAACAATATAAAATACAGGTATGTACATTAACAGCTGCAATATATTTTGATTATAGTCTAAAGCTGCAATGGAAAGAAAAATCTTTTTATCAAAGCCCAATTACTGACTCCAGCCAAAAATAATAAAGTAAAGCATTATTCCTAAAAATACTACTGCTCCTGCTGAGTTAATACTTTAGGAATGGTAAAAAATAAACACTGTGTAATGGCCCGAGAGAGATTTATTTTATCATAAGATAGATTTAATTTATAGCATAATTACTTATTTGTGTATTCTTAATTATATCTCAGAGGAAGACATACGTATTGTATGGAAGAAGCAATCCTCGTGCAAGGTATATTCTTTCAGTCATTAGTGGCAAATACAGTATGTTGAGTGCTACGTTTTAT
Organism: Rhinoderma darwinii; assembly: GCF_050947455.1. Lineage (NCBI taxonomy): Eukaryota > Metazoa > Chordata > Amphibia > Anura > Rhinodermatidae > Rhinoderma > Rhinoderma darwinii. The sequence goes on along the minus strand of NC_134688.1, from coordinate 383,736,224 downwards.
AATGTCGCCACAATAAGCCACTAACCGTATGAATTAACCCCTTATACGCTACAGTCCAGAGTCTCTCCCAAAGATGTGCAACACAAGGATACCAGGACTTCTTCCTAATAGTGCAATTCTGTATTGTGTCCATAATGTATTTTGGCTACACAAAGTCTTTTTATGGAACATTTGTATTTCTGAGTGTTGTATAAGTTGGACTAAAGGAAATTTTTATCAGAAAAGAAGTTCTACCTATTTTGGAGGTACTATGTAGGGATTTTGAGTACAGCCTCAGTTAGCTCTTGTTCAGTCTGGTTCACTTTGTTTAGCACAAGGCTGTATGTACGATAAATGGAGCCCATGCAGCTGTTATGGGGCCCATGGAGAGAGGGAATCCAATCCTGGACCCATCTCCTTTGCTTTTAGCAAGACCAAATGCAGGACTGCGCTAACTAAGTTATTAGCAAATAAGAAGGCAGGGAATTGGTCCAAGGATAAGGCCCCATGCACACGACCAGAGTTTTCATCCGTAATTACAATAAATACCGATACGGTCGTGTGCATGAGGCCAAATGGAAATGAAATAGAGGGGGAAATAAACACCATGCTCTTCTGTCCTGGGTGGCAACATCTAGCACCATAATGGAGAGCCCAATTTGATCTTTGCTATGGAGCCCCCCCCTCTTCTATGCACACCACTGGGTTATCACTTCTGCTTTAAAGGCACAGGTTTTAAACCTAACCCAGGAAACACTGCATAGTTTGCATGTCTTCTCCACATACACTTTAGATTATGCCAAGTATTCTTGTTTTCTCTCACACTATAGATTGATCGATCATATCGATCGATTTGCTACATTATCCCCAATGTATAAATGTAGGTGTGTGTCTCACCTAAGAAAATTAGTTGGTTTCCACTACTGGGACAGAAATGTAAAGGAATTAATAATGCATGTTCTGTAGAGCTCTCTAAAATGCTTAGATTAGTACATAGGACATTTCACAACGTTTAGTCTTTTTGTTGTTTTTTAAATGTTGTTTCCGAACTTTCTGTGTAGCAGATTTCCAGTTAAGGTATTCATTATTACTTTCCATCGTTCTAGTAGGAATAACATGAGCAGTGTTACGGAGGTTTCCTACATTCTCAGAATCTATCCTCTCTCACAAAAAGACATGGCCTCATTCACATGGCACAAAAAAAGCATGGTTCGGAACTATAATTCGATTATGTTGTTTGTTTTTTTTGCTGTCATAGGTCTTCAATTCTAGGTAGTATTCCTAGAAGTTTTTCCACTAAAACTTGGGGAGACGTTGCATAATAACACATGCCATTCGATATCTTCAAATGCATTAGTACCAGTATTGCAATGGCATATTAATGAGCATTGTTATTGCTAAGCATGTTATTAACTATTGCACTGCTGGAATATTACCGGATAATTATGACTGCAGTCATATTACATACCACAACAAAATGTTCTTGTAATTCAATAGATTGGAAATATTTGTGGATATATTGCAGATTGCTTCCGCAGAATTGCATCTTCTCTGTATCACATTTAAAGGGAACCTGTCACCAGCATTTTAGCTATAAAGCCAGCAATACCTGGTAAAAGTGGGTGAAAAATCATTGTCATCTAAGCTATAAATATGTTCTAAGTAAGCTCTGTAACTTTAGTATTCCGTTTTTCAGTGGTCCCACACCGTATGCAAATGAGCAGAAAAGAGTCGAATCTTCATCTGAAAAGAGTCAGATTTTCATTCCTCCAGCATCTCAGAGTGGACTCCACCTCCTTCTTTTTGATTGACAGCTCCTTAGCCAGTCAGGGCTGGACAGGTGGCAACGGTGGGCGGGGTTAAGAAGCTGCATCCCAGAGGGAAAAATAATTACCATAAAAGGCGGGAAAAGTTTAAACGACGATATTTACCGACAGAGGAGGACTTCAGGAAAGAAGAGAACAGGAACACACTCTGGACAGCTGCGGCCATTGAGGGGTCAGGCGAGTTTAACAGGTAAGATGTTGATGACAGGATCCCTTTAAGCTACATGCACATGTTGCGTAATTTGATGTGGAAAATCCGCACAAGAATCGCAGGTATACGTTTGTAATTCTGCAGCTAAAACTGCATATAATGGCGCGTTTTTTTATGCATTTTTAGGTGCGATATTTACATTTTGATGCGGAAATAGGTGCGGTTTTATGCTGCATATTTTAGTGTGTTTTTCTTTAAAACTAGTCAGATACAATTCGCAAGCGAAACGCAAGATAAATTGACATGCTGCGGATTTTAAAATATGCACGCACCGCTGGTCAATTTACGCGCGGAAAAAAACTGCACCGTGTAGATGAGAGTTCAAGAAATCTAATTTAGGGTATGTTCACACGTAGTCAACCAAAACGTCTGAAAATCCAGAGCTGTTTTCAAGGGAAAACAGACCCTGCTTTTCAGACGTTTTTTTACCAACTCGCATTTTTCGCGGCGTTTTTCGCGCCGTTTTCGCTGCGTTTTTTACGTCCGTTTTTGGAGCTGTTTTCATTGGAGTCTATGAGAAAACAGCTCCAAAAACGTCTGAAAGAAGTGTCCTGCACTTCTTTTGACGAGGCTGTATTTTTACGAGTCGTCGTTTGACAGCTGTCAAACGACGACGCGTAAATAACAGGTCGTCTGCACAGTACGTCGGCAAACCCATTCAAATGAATGGGCAGATGTTTGCCGACGTATTGGAGCCGTATTTTCAGACGTAAAACGAGGCATAATACGCCTCGTATACGTCTGAAATTTGGCCGTGTGAACATACCCTTACTTTGCTGATACTGTATTATGCTGCGGATTTGAGGCAGGAAAATCCACGCGTCAAATCCACACATAATTCAGCCCTACAGGTACAACAGTTCATTATTTCTTGGATTTAAAGAGGCTCTGTCACCAGATTTTGCAACCCCTATCTGCTATTGCAGCAGATCGGCGCTGCAATGTAGATTACAGTAACGTTTTTATTTTTAAAAAACGAGCATTTTTGGCCAAGTTATGACCATTTTCGTATTTATGCAAATGAGGCTTGCAAAAGTACAACTGGGCGTGTTGAAAAGTAAAAGTACAACTGGGCGTGTATTATGTGCGTACATCGGGGCGTGTTTACTACTTTTACTAGCTGGGCGTTGTGTATAGAAGTATCATCCACTTCTCTTCACAACGCCCAGCTTCTGGCAGTGCAGATCTGTGACGTCACTCACAGGTCCTGCATCGTGTCGGCCACATCGGAACCAGAGGCTACAGTTGATTCTGCAGCAGCATCAGCGTTTGCAGGTAAGTTGCTACATCGATTTACCTGCAAACGTGGATGCTGCTGCAGAATCAACTGTAGCCTCTGGTGCCGATGTGGCCGACACGATGCAGGACCTGTGAGTGACGTCACAGATCTGCACTGCCAGAAGCTGGGCGTTGTGAAGAGAAGTGGATGATACTTCTATACACAACGCCCAGCTAGTAAAAGTAGTAAACACGCCCCGATGTACGCACATAATACACGCCCAGTTGTACTTTTACTTTTCAACACGCCCAGTTGTACTTTTGCAAGCCTCATTTGCATAAATACAAAAATGGTCATAACTTGGCCAAAAATGCTCGTTTTTAAAAAATGAAAACGTTACTGTAATCTACATTGCAGCGCCGATCTGCTGCAATAGCAGATAGGGGTTGCAAAATCTGGTGACAGAGCCTCTTTAAAGAGGAATGAAATCCCTAACAGTGAAGTGGCTACTCAAAAATAAATGATTGACTGTATTTTGTCATAATAGCAAAGGGACAGCATTATCATCACTTTCTGAGAAGCTAATTCAAAGTGGCATGGCTGAAGAGAAAAATGACAACATCTCTGTAATTATAAAAAATAATAATAAAACAAGCTTTATCTGCTGCTAAAGTATTGATTTTCTAATATATTGCCACTTTTGAATTTTAGGTAGAAATCTTCAATAACAAAGTGACAATTGGCTGTCAGTTGGCAAGTAGCTCAGGTAAGGCTCTGTTCACATCTGCGTTGGGGTCCCGTTCTGACGTTCCGTCTGAGGTTTCCGTCATAATGGGACCCTGAGCAGACACAAACTGACACCGACGGAATCCAGGGGTTTCCTTTTTCTATCACCATTGATTTCAATGGTGACGGAGCCATTGCCCATGGTTTCCGTTTGTCTCTTTTGTGTACCGAACCCGTAGTTTTGCCATTGAAATCAATGGTGATGGAAACAGAAACCCCTGGTTTCCATCGGTGTCAGTTTGTGTCTGCTCAGGGTCCCATTCTGAAGGAAACCTCAGACGGAACGTCAGAACGGGACCCCAACGCAGATGTGAACAGAACCTAATAGTGACGATATAAGGATGAATTCTCTTGTTAGCTGCAGTGAAATACAAAATGTCAATAACTTTAAAAGAAAAAACATTATGAACAGACTTTGCCTATAGCTCCAGCTACTGATATTGCCAATTTTATAGTCTTTGCTGGAAATGCTGTTTTATTTTGTTGTGCATTGGTTTGACTTTGACCTCTTTGCAGACAAATGCATTCTGTGAGGCAGCATAAGACATGCTATTATAACATAAGTCTATTAGAGCAGCTGAAGGAACAAATGTATAAAAGTACATTAGCTACATTGTAGATTTGTATGCGGCTAACAGCTGTTCCTATTGTGCGGTTTTACTGCAAATGATACACTGTATAATCTTATAAATTTGATCTACAATGCCTGTTTAGTGGGTGCAAACATATACAAACGGAAAAAAAAAATATTAGATAAATGTCCGTGAGACCATTGTTGAGAGGGTTTTACACTGGATGATTATCGGGCAGACTAGCTTTCATGGAATGCTCTTTGCCGATAATTGCCCTGTGTAAACAGGGCAGCGATCAGCAGATGAACGAGCAAACGCTCAATCATCTGCTGATCATATCATTTTAAAAAAGTTAAATATTATCATTGTCGGCATCACATCTCTCTGTATACACAGGGAGATGCACTGCCGACATGATAATAATGTATGGGGACAAGCAATCGCAGTAACGTCCACTCATCCTCATCCATAGCTCCGTGTGACAGGAGCAAACAAGCGACCCGTGTGACCCGGAGCCCTTAGCGAAAAGCTGCTTCAGCTGCCTCTGGGCACCAGAAGTTTAGTGCCAGATGCAGAAGGTTTCGTACGCTGTATGGCGGCCATGCTGGGTTGCTGCAGTTCTGCTCTTATTCACTTGAATAGGAGCAGAGCTGCAGCACTGGATCATCCTGCGAATAGGTCATCAGTAAGAAAAAACTCGGACCCGGACAACCCCTTTAAGATCAATGATAAATTATACTTTTGGGCAATACGGTGGCTCAGTGTTTTGTTGCCTTGCAGCACTGGGGTCTTGAGTTTATATCTTACCAAGGACAACAACTGCATGGAGTTTGTACGTTTTCTGTGGAATATGTTTGAACTATATAAGAAACAATAAAAAAAAATTGTACTTTGCAGTGGCCAATTGCGGTTACTATCACTCAGTGTAAACAAGTCCTAAGATTATGGGATGGTGTTGAATTGGTACATATTTATCACATATTAAAATCAAATCTCAAGATAACATAATATAGAATCTCTGCAATTTGCTGAGCATAGGGTGAGGGATTCCCTTGGCACTGCAAAGAGGACTAATTTAGTTAGAAGACAGAAGGGTGGATGCCTAGTGGGCATGCTGAACGTTAACAGCTTTAACCCCGTTTATAGTGTTAAAACATATAGGGTTTATATCTGGTGATAGATGTATTGTAAGGAAACTGGTATGACGTTCAGAACGAAACTGATATCCACAAGCAAGCAACAAAACTTGTCTCCCTGTCTTGACTTTGTATCTACAGTAAATTCCAATCCAGTCATGTGTTAAAATTTACACTGTCGTATTGAGCTCCTTCTGTTTCATTTCATTGCCGGCTAATTAAAGATGAATTTTAACGTACGCACACGAGCCTGTAGAGACACAACACGCTTGTATAATATTCCTTGTACATTTTTAACCTATAATGATTCATTCACCTTTTTCTGTGAAGTAAAATGAAGCCAGGCCACATGACAACGAAGACAAAGGTTTGGCAAAGTTTCAGTCCATATCCATCATTAAAGAATATATAGTCATTTACTCAGAGTGTTTGAGAATTATTATGATGGAGTCCACGTTTCATTCATCAACATGGTATTGTCACCAACTGTAGTAAGGACCATGTTATACCACATGCTTTATTACTACAAATATGTTTCTAATTTTAATTTCCTTTACAAAGGAGTTGTGGCTTCTCTGCCGGCCATAATAATTTTCGTCTTCTGCTTTCATGTCTACATATTGTACATATTTATTTCAAAGATGGAAAAGTTTGTGTGGGTTCAGGCCTATATTAACATCAGTTTTAATGCAGTGATTTTCCCATAATAAAAATGATCAATCACTGAAACAAATAACCTACAATTCTGCTTTGTTTTCATATGAAATAGTTTAAAGCCAGATATAAGCATTTTTCATTGGAATACCTCAGGAATGTTGTGGCGGTTTTCCAATAATGTTTTCTTCTTTGGAAAAGAACGGCAGTGTTTGGTACAATACCTATGGTCTGTAGCTTGAAAAGTGACTTAAACCTACTAGGCCACCAAATCTAAAAAACCTGTAACAGGGACCCCCAATTACCATGCGCCATTTATAACAGTGGTGTCTTCTTATATGAAAAAGGGGACTTTGTGCCCCCTCAGGTACCTTTTGACAAGATTTATTACACAATCACTTTTAGCACAATATCTACTTTGAGTCAGTACTGCTGTTGTGTAGATCATTAATTGAACATAGATGTGAGCAGCAATGTTCAGTAGGTTGTGACCCCAATTAAATTTTTTAAATATGGGAATATTTATTGTAGGTCAATAATTCAGTTATTTGACTGAATTCTCTGGGCCAGAGGCATCGATAAAGTTTCATGGGCACTGGGGCAAAAGTTCATGCACTCACTGACTGATAGACAGCCACATAAACTCACTCCTCACTTCAATGTTGTCCAGAGATGGGCTGTGGGCTCTCTAGGCTACAGGCCCAGTTGCAACCAATATAGCTGTGCCACTGTCTGGACCCCCAAAACTAGCATAAAGAGCGATTGTAATGTCCAATTTAGTCCTAAAGCTAAGTTCTCGGGGATAGCACTGTATAAATGTGTGTGTGTTTGTTTACATACATGTGTACATAGAAAGAGTCCATGGCCTCTCAGTACACATCCCAGTCCCAGAGTACTTCTGCCGATCACACAGTCAAAATTTTTAGTTGGTCAAAAGAGATTATTGGGCAAGAGTCCATCGGATATGAAGCACTTCTGCTGATCATTAGCTTTTACTATTACATAAATAAATCTTTTATTAGTTTGGAAAACTTTATTCACTTGTTTAACCTTTTTTTTTTTTGAGGGGGTAGGTGAAGGCTAGTGAGAGGATTGCATATCTGTTTTGCTGACATTCACATGTATGGCCAACTTTACCCACACTACAGAAAGCCATTTTGCATGCTGAACTGAACCAACTATTAGAAACCAATCATAAACATAATCCTTAGCTAAGCCCTTATTTTAAGCCAGCGTGCAAAATTAAAAATGTCAATGTTTCCTGTAGAAAGTTGATGAGAACATAGCTTAAAGGCTATGTACACCTTCAAAGTGTTTTTTTTTTTTTAAATGTCAGTGTGTTTAGTGCAACTTTCAAATGAATTTTTATCAACTTTTTGCGATACAGCTGCTCTGTATCTTGTATACAGAGCAGCTGTATTGATCGCTAAGACCTGAATCCGTCAGGTCTGCGGGACTGCCTGGTTCAGTGTCAGCGGGTCAAAGACAGGCAGGATCCACCTGTAATCGATCACATCTAAGTTATGAACTTAGACGGACGGGTACATGATTCAGCCAACGATACAGGTGGTCTGTATACAGGATACAGAGCAGCTGTATCTCAAAAAGTAAAAATAATTTTTAATAAAAATTTATTTGAAAGTTGCACCAAACACACTGATTGACATTTTTCTTATTTTTTTAAAATCACTTTCAACGATTTACATAGCCTTTAAAAAAAAACCTCAGATTACACAACACAAATGAACTGGAAATAATGTATCTTTGCCACCTCTGTATACCCCAAGCAACTTGCAAGTTTTGACAGGCTTGCAGCACAATATCTAAATATCCAGGCAAACTGGGGGATAGGAGTCTCACCCTGTCTGGTACACTGATGTTATTCAACAGGAAATATGTGTTTTGTACATACACTAAATGACAAATCCTCTTTAATGTAGAGGAGTGCTTGAGGGAAAACTGACATGTTTAAAAGCTTTTTCGATTAAGACTAAAGACCTAAATCACTATTTAACAGAGCCGGCTTATAAGATAATAATGCGGGCCACTTTACAGGGAGCTCTGACAGTGTACACCAGTGTAGAGGGTGCACTTTTATAGGGACAGTAAGGTATCAATAAAACATTAACTCTCTACTGTGCGGAACAACTCCCATTAGAATGTAGAAAGATTTTATGTCAATCAAGAAAGTGTGCAATGAAAAGATCCGTAAGATTGAGCATACCTGCTATAAGAAAGTAGATTCTCTACAATGTAAGTCTCTCTGTTTAGCTGTGAATCTTAAACCTGGCAAATTCTGCCAGCTATACTGAGAGATATACTACAATATTACCATGTGCGTTCCCTTTTCATATATAGATACCTTAAAGAACCACATAATTTATTGTATTGTTTTGTATTGTGATTAGTGAGGGTCCAACCCCCGAGAGTTGGGACACCCACTGATGAACACTATGGAGGGCCTGTGGCACTCTAGTGAATGCTCCTTCATGACCCTCCTATCATCAGAATGAAGGGGCCAAGGCTCCTTTAATGACTATCCAGGCACATCGGCTCGACCATATGTGCAGCTGTGCCTGATACTGGAGCTCAGCCTCATTCAAGTTACATTCACAGCCGCACATATGGTTGAGCCACTGGATTGTATAAACAATGAGAGCACCATTGCCCTTTCATTCTGCTGATAAGTGGCCTATCCTGTGAACGGATAAGTGAAAGTCTTTTGGGGTTTTCGAACTTGCAGAAATGTATTGGGATATAACATAAATAGGAATTTTCTAAAATATTTGTATATAGTCTATTGGTATAGTATTATTATTATTGGCATTACTCGCAGCATTCTGATAATATAGCAAGGCAGCTAGAGTCATATTTATGGCAACCTGTAGTCTGTGTGTAGAAATATCAGCCCATAATGTGCTAACAGTTTTACAGCACGATGGCTCAGAATTTCCTACAATCCGATTATGACAAAACTCTGACAGCCAAAGAGAAAGATTTATTAACACTATATTAGTTAATTGCTATTTGTGCATATATGTCTGTGTCTGTGCATACATATGGAGAAAAAGAGTTGTCTGGTAAAGACAGTCCCTTGTAAAATGCCCGATTGGGGCTTATGGAGGTAACTAAATGGGTTCCTGGGATCGTCTATTAAAATCATTGTGGGTATCATGTAATATTAACGTTATAATTCACCCGCTAATAATAGCTTATTAGAGGGGTCCGAGCAGAGAGCCCACATTTTACCAATAGTAAGGCTACAAGTTAAACAATTGAATTCAATATTTGTTTTTTATATATATAATGTCATTTAATTATAAATTAGTGTCTACAATGATACATAAAAACATCACAGAATAATCTGATATTGTATGAAAAAAAGCTCTGATCATTACCAAATCTTCCAGATCATACACACAAATATACACTTATTTGATGATGGTATAAAAATGGTTTGTTATTAATTGTGAGTCTGTAACTGAATTTTCTAAGAAAAAAAAAACGACCAATATCTGGCTGAGTAGATTCAACGTAACTGTACAGTCTGATAATAACTATCTATGATTTTTTAGCTTTAGGAAAGAGGATCTATTTGTATAGAAAGTATTACCAGGAAATCTTAGGTAGTCATTCATTGCTTACTTAGCTTTTAATCACCAGGGTTAACTGGCTAATCACACCAGATAATGGCGCCTTCCGATCACATTTATCTACTTTATTTATAAAGTTGTAAGTTTCTTACTATTTTTCTATATGTTTTGACACCCCACTCAAATTCATATTACATACAAATAACTGCAGGATAAGCGCCACAATGTGTATTCCACTTTTTTGCAGCAGTACTGTAAAGCATTATAGGGGAACACCCTGTTATAAGTAATGGACTCTGCTTACAGTGAGTGTCTCTGTAGTACTCAAGCGGCGATCACTACATCAGATGTGAATCTACTTTATAAAGTAGCAAGGAAGAGATCCTCTTTATAAGCTTAACACACAGGGTTGTCTGAAGGCAAACAAACGTTTTAATAAGGTATATGCTACTTCTAATAAATTATATTGATTATTCAATTTCTTAGGGTTTGCCCTAAAGCAAATTACATCCTATTCGGCTAGTATAATACTTTTATCTACTTTCCTACTCTAGTCTAATAAAAAAACAAAAACTTAAAAGGGTTGTCTGAGACTTTATGATATAAAACAGGCTTCTGCATATGTTATAAAAATAAAAAAGAAACAATGCTCACCTGTTAAATCTCCTGCCGCTCCAGCGCCGATGCTCTGGTGGTCTCCGCCGGTCTTTGTTTATTTGTAGTTATGATGCACCGTTCATCCACATGACCACTGCAGCCAATCACTGTCCTCAGCAGTCCACCGCTGAGGTCAGTAATTGGTCATCTATTACTATAAGCTTCACTTTTCAAAGCTTTTTTGCCTGCATGTTTAGAGGCCCGATAAATACAAACTATATCTGTGTAGTTTCCAAAGCTTTTTTAACATTTCTTTTTTCTTTTGGATAATTGATTTCAAAATAACAGGCCATTTCTTTGAATAGAATGTTCTCCAGCATTACAATATTTTTGAATAAGCAGAGTCGCTTTTAGATTAGCATTGAAGTGCATTTAAAATAACTTTGAGCACATCCCATACTAATCCGGAGACGTCTCATAGTCTTTGTGTCTGGACCATTCCCTCCAAGCCGTCCTACAGACTCTACCTTAAGTTTAATACTGAGAAAATAACTTGCTTAATCTTTTACAACTATTTTTTCTTTTATATTTTTCATTAAATGACTTTAAAGCTCGTTGTTAAAAATATAAAATGTTTTTACTTTCACGCTCTTTATATAGTGGTAGCAGAAACACATGGTCTTAATTTTCACTAAAGCTTCTAGTGCCAACTGCAGATATTCCCATAACACTGAAATAACGCAGAATGTTTCTTCATTTGGGAAAAAAAAGAGAATAATTCATGTCTAAAGAGTTTTTGTTATTAAAGAGCAGCTTAATGCTACACTGTAGCTGGCTGAAATTATATAAAGAGATCCCGACAGACAATAATCAAATGTGTATAGATGACGGAAGAAAGAAAGATTGGGCATGAATTTGCTGCGATAGTTAAGCTGCTTCCGGAAGTGCCAGGTGGCGGCTTATTCCCTTTTTTCATCCCTCTCCCGAGCCAAGTGCGCGTGTTTATAGCGGAATCGGAAAGAAATAGCTGACGGCTGTTCGACAAACAGCTATTTAAAGGGACTGTCCGGTTTTAGCAAATTAATGTTATTATTTTGTAGAATTAAAAGTAATACAGTTTTTCTATATACTTTATTAATTTCTTGCAGTTTTCAAGATCTCTGCTTGTTGTTAGTCAGTAGGAACATTCATTATTTACTACCAGCGAATTAAATTATGTCCTGGTCATGTGATGGACACACAGGTGCACGGCTCGCTACAGTTACAGTATGTGTATCAGACCTGTGCCTTGTAACAAGCCGTGCACCTGTGTGTCCATCACATGACTTGGACAAAATTGCATCTATTTCTAGGAGTCGATAGAGCTAGACTCATTTCTTGTAGCCCTCTGTTTAGCTATTAGGTGGAAAGCTGGAGTTATTTATTGGGTACATGTAGTTATTTATTGGGTACCTACTTGACTGAGCTTTATACAGATGCGCTTAGACTCTGTTCACATCTACATTGAGGCTTCCATTCATAATAAAAGCCTGATGCTGTGCCAGATCCACAGTACGGTGGATCTAAACGGTGCCTGATGGATTCCATTGACTTATAATAGGATCCATTGGGGCTCCATTGTGGTTTCTGTCATTTTGACGGCAAGTATAGCGCTGCATGCTGCGCCGTTGTAGCTATAAAAAGTGACAGAACTGCCTAATACAGATCGAAACAAAGCCTTATCTAAAGGATACTGCCCTAGAGATGGGTTCCCTATTAGAATCAAGCTGTGTAATTTTAATGCTATTTCTGTTTTCTTAAAATAAATATTTAATTTCACTGCACATAAATGTAGGCATTGTCGAAAGTCTGTACTGATAAAACTAACTTCAGGACAGGTCTAAACGGTGATATATTTTTATTTTTTTTTTTAATGATGATACTGCTAGGAGTCACACCTGCCTTTTGGCTGAAGATTTCCCATAAGCGAAAATAAAGTTGTAGATCGCAAAAGGTATTGTTAATAAACTGTTGTATGCAACATCATGATTTCTGAGCTGTAGATTTGCAGCAAAAGCTTCTTACCTAAATTTGAGTTGACAGTATAACACTGTAGGTGTCTCAGCAACAAAACCACCCATTTAGCTCTAGCCAAAGACCTACCTCATATATATATATATATATATATATATATATATATATACACTTTTTTTTTTTTTTTTAGGAAAAATCCATTGATAGTAACTGCATTGATTTCTGATAAATTGCTGGCCACCACTTTCGTAAATATGAAACCATCTAATACCAGCACAAATGAGCATATGTATTCATAAGCCTATATACTATCAATTGTGTATTTTTTCTGTGATGTTAGTATATTCAAAGCAAATATTTACAGATATAGCCGATCTAAATATGGCATAGGGACTACATTTAGCATCATAAGAATTCATTATAACTCAGTAGGTTTACCTGCAGGCCTATTTAAACCACAGATAACATTGACATACCACATAATAAACTCATCCCTGCTTCATAATACAAACCCTGCTCAGCTACCTTAAAGGGGTTTACCACTTTCTGACAACTGATAACCTATCTCGATGGATAGGTCATCAGTATATGATTGGCGCGTGTCCGACCCCGCACCGAACCGCCACTCCGCCTGCCTCCGGGCGCCGGACTATGTTGCTGGAAGCAGATGGCTCAGGTCAAAGAATACTGGCTCAGGTCAAAGAATACCGGCCGAGCTACAGTATTGCAGCTCTGCTTCCATTCCGGATGTCAGACACGCACCGATCATATATTGATGACCTATCCGGTGGATAGGTCATCAGTTTTTAGAAAGTGGACAACCCCTTTAAGCAAATCTATCTCTTCTACATCTGTTGTTCAACACAATAACAGCAAACTCAACTACCCTAATAGCGAAACATAGTTTCATGTAAAATGATTTCAACATCCAACATTTGCACCCACTATAGTGGATAATAACAATAATCCTATGTGAGGAAAAGCCATAGTAGATGAACTGTTACTATCTGCAATGAGCTCTACAATAATCAGTCAGTTCCTGATTCAGTCAATGTCCTTAAAACATTTGCCTCTGTTCAGCTTAACATTTTTACTAAATCCTTAAATCTGTAAAACATGAATTCAGGTCATGGAAGTTATGGAGGGCTAAGCCCCCACCCTTAGCTTCTGCTGCTATCTCTACCTTACAGTAGCCATACAAATTTGTTTTCTTAATGACAGTAGTAAATGAAGCAAATGATTTATGTCCTTAGATTACCTACCATTATTATAGCGCTATTCATTATAATAAAAACAGTATAACTAACCCACCGAAAACAAACCCCTGCCCCTAATAAAGATGTATTCACATGTCTAGAAGTCTATTTTTAATTAACTGATGATGTCTACTAATAATATTGCTAACTACTTTACTTCCGACTTCTCAGTTGAATGTTGCAGCACAAATATTTACAATGATAAGAAGGCAACTAAAAGGTAAATGATAAGAAGGCAACTAAAAGGTAAATATATACAGTATGACGTAAAATTGAAATAATGTCCTAAAAAAAAGAATTTCTATACAACTATAGATTTACTGTGGACCAATTCAATCAACAGTCCACCATCACAACAGAATGTGAAAAACAATATTTTATTTATTATTAATGGGGTTCTATATGTTTATAGAAATATATGTCATATAACCAAATACAAGGAGTGCTAGGTATGGACCTCATTGCAACTTCTGATTGTAGTAAAATTCATCATATAACTTCACTGTTTGCCTTTTGGGGAAAAAGTTGTGTGAGAACAGCCTATGACTTTTCCCCCATAGCGAAGCATTTAAGTTTTCCGTAATTTTACCATGACCAAAAGTAGCTATAGAGCTCTAGCCTTACAGTTTGGCACCTGAGTGCGGATCTTGGTGACAGATATGTCTACCCTAAAAGGCTGCTATATGGACATAACAGGGACGTATATAAAAAAAAGTGTCTTTGAGCTGACAGTATTTTGTCATTAAAAAATAAAAAAAAAATCCAGGTCGTGTGCATGTAACTATTCCAGCCTTACACCAAACAATATATCTTTTTTTTTTTTCATGCTCCCCAATATGTAGATTGAAGTTTTAGGATAAGAATAGGAATACTGTCCATATGCTGGCACATAATTGAAAAACATAGAGTAGTGGACCTTATAAGCAGTAGTTCTATAAACATATAGAACCCCCTTTAAAGTTGTCATGTAGAGAAGGGAATCTGATATTACCATGAAGCTTTTTATTTATAGTACTTTAGGATTTAGCTCCAGATTAGATATTAAAGTTCAGTGTTTCCTAATCCGGTATTCAGAGACAAATACTCTTATCAGCAGTCAGCACTATCAGCTTGGAATGTAAGATAAGCAAGACATGAGAAGTCAACAGAGAGATGCTATAGCCTTTTAGAAATTTTGCAATGAGAGCTTATTGAGAACCATTCATCAGGTACATTTACTTTCCTAAATAATCTATAGAATTTATTTAAAGAAAATATTTCTTACCTGTGTCTCCATTTTCATTTCTTAAGTTCTTGCAGTTTGGAGAATCAAAGGAGAAAAAGAAGTAAGAACCCAGTGGTCCTTAAAAATCCTGAATTCTCCTTAGGAAGACTTGAGCCTGTTTTTCTGGAATCAGCTGAGCTGAAGACAGTTTGATTCAGAGTGTTGTGTTCTCTGTCCAGCCAAGTAACCACTCCCTTTCAGGAGGGTGTGCTAGCTTGTCTCTTTCATTGAACCTAAATCTACTTAAACTGCCTTCGTTCTCGCAGGTTTCCATATATAGGTAATCTTGGAATGTGTTCCCAGAGAAAACGTTAGCTCTGAATAGCTCAACAAGTGCCAACGGGTGCACAAGATGTTAACAGAGCGATGCCTTCAGGACACGATTTAACACAACTCCAGGGGAGAGTATGTAAAATAGGAATTAGGGTTTTTACGAGTGCCCCCTTGAGACCTGGCACATTATTTGCTTGATAAAAAGTTACTGGTGCAGGATGTGGTGTGAGCTCAAAGTTGGCGGAGGAAAGTATTAAAAGTGAAACTTTTCATAACAATAATATAATACTACAGAGAAGTTAGAGCCTTTGTTCCTCACAACCAGATCCAGACAGTAATATACACTTTTTAATGTGCTGTTTAGACTTTTAAACTATTCATTGCTTTCAGGACTGGGAGCTCTGGAATGTAAATTACTGTATGAAAGTGGAATCTGGTCATGGATTCAGTTCAGGCCATTGGAGGCATTTATTATGTATACAACTACTTTAATAGAAGCAAAAAAGATGAATTTGTAATTAACATTTTGCACTTAGTTTGCTTTTCAATTTCTACTACAGTAAGTGGGTAATAGTAATATAGGATTATAATGTGGACTAAATGTCAGATTGATCGATGATGCAATGTATGATTTGGCACAATAGGAAGAAAATCCTAGCAAAACGCTGGCAAGCTGATTAAACAATGTTAATTTTGTCATGGGATAAACTCCAATTGAGATCAAGTTTTTTTTGTTTATAACTCCACCAGCATTGCACCAAAAAACACAACAAAATTGTTTTATTCTGTTGCTGATTTGGGGGCATGAGGTCTGAGACACACAGCCGTCTTGTGTAATATGCACCCATAGAGAGCTGATTTAGACAGATTTAGAGTAAAATCTTGGTAAATGTATTTTGTGTAACGGTGTTGCCCCTGTGGTATTTCTCAGTTTTTCAGAAGAGTTGGTTGGTTCCAACATATCAACTTGTGCTTTTCCAGTAATAGATACAAGTAATGTAGTCATTTCATCAGCCCAGGAAACGCATAAATCTGTTAATAGATTTATAGATTATAAAAATTATAGTTTATAAAAATTATGCTGGAACTATGGCGAAGTTTAGTTGCGGGATTTTCAGGCGTTTGTGGAGAAGAACGGCTTCCACTTGCTATCAAAAGATGTTTAAAAAATGTTCCCTATACAACTACATGGCCTAATTTGTTCGGGCTGTCCCTATGCTGTCTGTCTGTTAATCTTCTAGCCATGTCTTTCCTTCCTATGAAATATCCAGACCACCTTTGCTGCTCATAAGCTATGTTTTAAATAAGAACATGCCACATCTTGTCTTATGCCGCCCCAACCATTTTGTTTTATTTGCTATACAGCTATTTTAGATAGAAACACAGTCTGAGGCTAATTTTCACACATTTCCAATGAGCAAAAATTTAGGACCATGTGCCAGACTGAAGGAATTTACCGTAAATGTTTACGTGGCTCAAGGTATATTGTACATACACAGTAAGATGAGTTTTCAGTCAGCTAATATTATTCCAATAGAAAGGAATTTATCAAATATGCCTAGCAAGCAAAAAATAACAATGGGCCCACCCTAGCCCTGTGTTTTTCTTGGTATCTGTAACAGTACAATTGACTAAATCCATATACTGTATTATTGGCAGAGAAAGAACTCTAGTCTCATAAACAAATAAACTGTAGCTCTTGGCATATATCTATTTGCATGCAAGGGGGTTGGCTACTGATCAGATATACCATTTGGTGGTTTAACATTGTTAATGATATGTAACAAAACCTCTGAAAATTCAGTTTTACATGTATTGTGTGTACACTATATAATTTTTAATTATCGCAAATAGCATGCAACTTTGTGCAATGTAAATTGCATAGGGGCATGACAGAGGGGCTCCCACCCTTTATAAACCCGAACTTTTACAAAGCGTCTGCCCTTTCTTCAAACACAAGATATGCATGTATTACATGAATGGTCATTTATCTGGATGGCACCCATGTTATACTACATGTCCCATTCAGCTGTTTGACGTGTGCCAGAGCCAGACCAGTGGCGCTATAGCGGCTGTTACGGGGCCCACAACATGAGGGGGCCTGTGCCGCCCGGCCTGGCACATTTATGTGCCGAACAGGGAGGCTCAGGCCCCCTTATGCCCTGTGGCGTAGCTAGCACCGGGCATCCGGAGCCCTGGGCGACTACCACATTCAATTGTATCTGCGCTCTTAAGACGCAGATACAATTGAATACTATGCTACAGGCCACGTTAAATATAAATACAAGGTGCTGGGACAGGATAATGTCACTGGATAACGCCGGACTACACAAGGGTCCCATCTTGTTATCTCATAGGCTGCTGAGGAGGCTGTGAAGCAGCTTCATTCATCGCGGGAACTGAGGTAGGTGAGTACAAGTTTTTTTATTTGTTCGGGGGGCACTTTCTACAAGGGACGGTTGTGTGGCACTATTTACAAGGGGGCTGTGTGCCACTATCTACAAGGGGGGCTGTGTGGCACTATCTACAAGGAGCATGTGGCACTATCTATAAGGGGGTGTTCCTCTATCTACAAGGGGGTGGCACTATCTACAGGGGGTCACAAAAAGGAAAAGATTCCACAGCACGGGTGATTAAAGCTGCTATCTTTTGGAAGTGCTGCCTCTGTGTCTATTGTCTTATCTACAGGGGGTGGCACTATCTACTATATATTTATAGTATGTACAGTTTACACACATCTTATACTCATTATTTGGCTTAAAGTGAATGTGTCGCGAATTTAAAAAAAAATTCTAAGTAAGTTACTTATTTTTATTATATTTGCTTAGTTTCTTTGTATATTTTTTTTTCCTTCCACATGGGGGGAAGTATTAAAAATATAATAATAATTTGACATGTTTTCCTATGTTGGCCACCAGGGGGAGCACTTCCCAGAATTACAGCAAAGTGAATCAGGCAAAGCAACCTGACTCACAGCTGCTGTAAATGTGGGAGGGAGACTGACCCTCCTGCCTATTTTTGGCTACAAGCCAGGAAAAGGTGTCTTCAAATTGCTAAATAGTGTAGAGGATTTTTGAAGACATTTTATAAATGGCAGCTGGCAGAAGCTAAGAATGATGAAAGTCAGGAGGGAAGACCATATGATGAATGACTTTTCAGTTGACAGGTTCACACGGCACGTATTTGACGTGTTTTTTGGAGCACTGTACGTGCCAAAAAATGCGTAAAAAAACGCTTGATTAAAGAGACTGTGATCAGTTTATCAATTCCCTATCTCCTAACTAATCAACAGTGGGATTTGTTTTAAAAAAATATTATTATTTGCAGTTATGAGCATTTTTCTAAATATGTAAATGAGACTATATTAGACAACTGGGAGGTAACAACAGCGATTCTCCTGAGGTGGAACAACCTCACAGCCTCTGACGCTGACCTATCAGCATCAAGCTGCTTCACACAATATGAGATACATTCTAGAGGGAAGGGGGATCACTTCAAACAGCCATATCTCAGGCTGTGGACCACATACCACAGCGGTGGCATGTGAAAGAGGAGATTCTACTCTTTCATATGACAC
This sequence comes from Rhinoderma darwinii, assembly GCF_050947455.1. Classification (NCBI taxonomy): domain Eukaryota; kingdom Metazoa; phylum Chordata; class Amphibia; order Anura; family Rhinodermatidae; genus Rhinoderma; species Rhinoderma darwinii. The sequence continues at coordinate 383,717,268 of NC_134688.1, read as the reverse complement.
CAGAATTGCAGTTCTAGCTGTGACACAACGCTTCTACGCTGGTCACTGTGAACTGCGCATGTCACAGAGCCTGCGCAATTTAGTGTTAGAACGGCCAGAAGCTTAGGGGATACGGACGGGAGCCGTTCCTATCTCCTATGCCTGTAGCTGCCGTAATGTAAAAAAATAAATAAATTAAATATAATATTAAAATAAATAAAAACACATAAAATAATAATAAAAAAATGTTTTATGACACCTTTCCTTTAATGTTTGTCATGTCTGCATGGAGATAGAACTTCTGGCAAACATTTGCTCTAATAGAAAGTAATAGAGTCAATATTTAATAAAACCCACTGCATTTATTTATTTACCTCCACCTAATGTTCACATCTGCGTTAAGAATTCAGTTTTTTCTGTTCATCATAGGAACAGAAAGATGGAATTCAGTACTGTGACTGATCCATCACATGATGAACAACAACGGCGCCTGACGTACCCCATTGACTTATAATGGGTTCTGTCGGGTTTTGTCATGGTGTCATTTTACCGAAAAAAGCATTGACGGAATTTGACTGAATCTCTGACAGAGGCTCCTAACAGAGCCCTGGATATAGATATGAACCCAGCCTTAAAAAATATTTAGATATCATTATAATAATTGCTATGATATAATAACGATTTCTGTGATTTATACCTGAACGTTTTGACCAAATGATAAAAATAGAGGCCTTTAAATTAGTGTCAATACTGACGTATAATAGTTTGAATTACATCACACTATTTCTAAGAAAATTATTTAAAGGACCAAAATATTGCTCTGCCTTCTATGGCTGCTATGTTCATAATCACCCTCATCTCAGGCAGTGTTTGAACAACTTGCATTATGTATTATTTGGAAAATTTAAACCCCAAACATGTTTAAGTATTCAGATTCCATGTTAACTGGCTGTAAAACCCAAGAGCATATTATGTACACAGAAATAATAAATATTATATGGACCATGACAAGCATGGGAGGTATACAGAGTTTGTTTTAAGCTGCATCCTGAAGTCCCATTATACATTCCAAACAGAAGCTGCAAGGATTAGTTTAAACCCAAATAAATCCATGATTCGTGGGCATCTTTAAAAACAAAATGCAATTCTTTGAAAATATTCCAATAACTTTTTTTTTTCATAGATTTTTGTTTATTGTGTGTTCATATTGAATACATTGCTGAGATTGAGGGCTTGTTTATAAAAATTCTTTAGTGATAGGCTTTAAAATAACTTTTCCGGTTTTAAACCACATAACAAGTACAATAGAAATCATGCTTACTTGATGGGCTTATCAATAGCACAAATCACAGCACTGTGGTTAAGAAACAATAGGAACATCAGATTCTAATAGACTCTCAGAGTATTCAGTTCTTTTATCCTGATATGTATAACTAGAACCAGAGTAGATGGGCTTGTTAAATCACGTGGCTAAACACTGTATTTGAATAAAGGACTTGGCTATTCTTCACAAAAGGCATCTTCAGATAGAAGAGATAAAGCAAATGATCACTTCATCAGGTTCAGAACTGGGGACCACAGGGGGGCTCAAAGAAAATGAGTCCGGTTCTCAACAATTAGGGGTAAATATTTCCACGCATGTATTGACCACCACTGAATTGTCTGTGTTAAATAAGGGCTTGTCTTTTTGTCCAACCCCTCAGGTTGACTGGTTGCATCTAGACATAGACTTATACCATTTTTTTTTATAGATCTATAAGGTTAAAAACATGGTTCTCACATAGGGAGCAACCCTTGACTATATAAACTAACATAGATAGATTCAAGTTAAACCTTAAAAGAATGGGGCTTGTATAATAGAAGCAATACTCAGCCCCCTAATAACATGAATGTGGTTGAGACGTTTATTTCTACTGTAAAAAATGACATTGAAGAAATGAAGGGAGAATGGTCTAAAAGCCATCATTTTGCAAAATCAAAAAATATGTAATTTGAAGTGTCGTGTACCCTTAAAGGATTGGTCCATAACGACGACCTGGTGATTAAACCTGCCAACAAAGGGGGTGCGGTCGTCGTTATGGACCGATCTATGTATATTGGGGAAATCAGACGACAGCTAAGTGATAAATTGGTTTATAAACATGTTGAGGTGGACCCTAATGCACAGATCCTTAAACGGATTAAGATCGTCATAGATAACGCTTATGCCATTGACCTGATAGATAAGGATTTACACACATATCTAATACCGTGTTATCCAGTGACTCCTTTATTATATATTTTACCTAAAATTCATAAAAGTCTATAGTCACCCCCTGGTAGACCCATTGTCTCGAGTAGAGAATCCCTCCTTAGTCCAACAGCTATCTTCCTGGATAAAGTTCTTAGAAATGTTGCAATAAATACTAAGTAATATATCAGGGACACTTCAGACTTCTTGACCAAAATTAAAGAAATTACAGTTTCCCCCCCAATACAATACTTGTGTCCTTTGACGTTACAAGCCTGTATACCTCAATCAATCATGATAGAGGTTTGGCTAGCTTCAAGAAAGTCCTTTATACAACTTCATACTCAGACAGTTGGAGGGAATTTATTTTAGTCCTTCTGGATATTGTCCTAACGAGTAATCATTTTCTGTTTGGTGACAATTCTTTTATACAATTGAGAGGTACGGCCATGGGGGCAAATATGGCACCTACATACACCAATATCGTCATGGCAGAGCTTGAGGAGACGTCCATCTATGTGTCCCACCGCTTCTCAAATATTTTGAAGCGGTGGCGATACATAGATCACGTCTTTGCAATTTGGACAGGTGGTCCTCAACTATTGGAAGAATTCTTTATCTTCCTCAATGATATCGATCAAGATATAAAATTTACAATGGTCCATTCTACTAATTCCATCCAATTTTTGGACACCACGGTCTACGTGTCAGGGGACAAACTTAGCACGTTCCTATATATTAAAACAACAGACTGTAACAATTTATTACTTTTTGAAAGCCTTCACTCAAGAAGTGTGGTCGACTCATTACCTTTAAGTCAACTGCTTCGGGTGAAAAGGACTGTTGCAGATGCAGAAAATCTTGACTCGAGACTGAAAGACATGACAAATAAATTTATTAGGAGAGGTTATCCTAAGAAATTAATTAAGAGACATGTGGACAGAACTAGGTTGATGGGGAGAGAGGCATTATTAACATCTAATAACAGTTGATAAATGTAGCAGGATTGATATGGTCAGTACATTTAGCCAATATAGCACCAATGTCAGGAAAATTATCCATAAACACTGGGCTGTGCTAGGCAATTTTTACAAACATATACCTAAATTGATAGTCAAGTCTGAGATATGAACCTCTAAACATGTGGGTCAAGATGCACAATCTGGTAGGAAAGCCAGCTATCTGTGTATGTCTTGTGACAATTGTCCCCTTATGCTTAAGGGTAATTTTTTTACACACCCTGTGACATCAGAAAAATTTGATGTCAGATTTACGTTGACATGTAGACATGATTATGTTATTTATGTGCTTTTATGTCCTTGTCATTTACTGTATGTTGGCGAAACAACTACCAAATGCCGTTTATGACTCAATAATCATAAGTCAAGTATACGTACCAGTAAAAATTAGTTACCTGTTGCTAGAGACTTTATGGAGGCGGGACATCCTGTTGATAGCCTTAGGTTTATGATTATTGACCATGTTCCACCATTGAAACGGGGGGCAATAGAGAACTTCTATTAAAACAACGGGAAGTAAGATGGATTCATCGCCTGAACACATTGGCTCCATATGGTTTAATTATGGATTATCCACTTAGTGTGTTTAGGAAGTAAAATTTACATACTTTGGGATCTTAGCTAACTTCTTGGTAAGATTTCAGTGAGGGCCACTTGCCCAACCCCTCTGGGCCTATGTCGAGTCGATACCAGTCATCTATTGGCAGAATGTGATATATTTTTAATATATATCTATTTTATTGTTACATTGAGCCAAATTGGGTATTCTTTAATGTATTTACTTTTATTTTTCACAGAATATTGTTGGAAGTTGGCTGAGCATTCACTGGTCGAGATGAACACGACTGATTTGAGAAATGTTACATTAAAATTGTTCTTTGTGTCATGACGATAAGCTAACATTGTGAAACCCCGTCCATGCCTGATCTCATATCAATTATCGAAGTTACGCCTACGTTTTTATTGAACAGCTTTGTGTAATTTTTCCCCTGTACTATGAAAGACAATCTGATATGGCACGTATATATATTGATAATGAATGATGATGCAATGTAAAGTCCACCATCCAGACTTGTTTTATATGATTCTCCGTAATATATATAGAAAGAAAAGTAGATCCGGAGTTTTATGTATAAAATATAACTTTTACTTGTTTTTCGTATAAAATTGCTTTAGAAAAAAACAAACATGTACAGACAGTGTATATAAACAGTAGCAAATGTACTGAATTTTTGTACTCATTCATAGCCTATATCCAGTATAGTGAGGTAATTCGATATTAACAGCAGTCCATGCGTGTTTGTAATGAATGGAGAGTGTTCATAAATTTTTATAGAGATCCTTCTTTATAAGTGACCAACAGGTGTGAAAGAACGGGGCTCAACACCCCCCTTACCCGTATAGATGTCATCCGTTTCTTGGCAACCTTTTAAGCTTAGTGTCCGGTGGGTCAGGAAGCCTCACTTGGTATCGATAAAGGATCTCCTCTGTAAACTCTCGTAATGTAGATCAAGTCTCCCAACGCGTTTCCTCACGGCCACATGATTCTTCAGGGGAGAAGGGCCATAGCCAGCTGAATCCAAGTTTTCAGGAATGCTGGAACAAATTGACAGGCTATATATCTGCAGGAGTGCTTGCAGTGCAAGGGATCACTCAGATGCTTCTGTACTCTCTGATTTGGCGCCCGTTTCTGGCGTCTGACGTAATAATATACAGTGGATACTTATATATATATATATATATATATATACACAAAATAATTACATATGTATGTCTCTAGAACAGGGCTTCTAAACCCTGTTCTACCACTTTGTGTTCCGGTTGATTTACAACAATGAAGGAGAAACATCGTAGCTCGCTGAGCTACGCTGTTTCCGTAAGCCCCATAGATCTGAATGGTAGTTATGGAAACAGCATAGCTCGCATGCTACGCTGCTTCCGTAACTGCCATTCACTACTATGGGAGTTACGGAAACAGCATAGCTCAGCGAGTTGCGCTGTTTCTCTAACACCAGACCATGTAATCATAAGTGGCGGGAGGCAGTCTGAGCACAAAAAGCTAAATGGGGGATTAGGGGGTCTCGTTCTAGAGATAGGTGCGTGTCCCAGATGTGGGACCCGCATCTATCTGACATTTATGACATATTCTGTGGATATGTCATAAATGTCCCTCGTGGGAAAACTCCTTTAATATTTTCTGTGCATTCAAAGTACGTTTTGCACATGAGCATACTTTTTCAACTTTTCTTTTTCTTTTAAAATTTTTGTCTGTATTTTTTTAGAGTGCCATGTCTTTTTGTTTAGCTTATTATTCAGTGGTAATTTTTGTCTGTTTTTTTTAGAGTGCCATATCTTTTTGTTTAGCTTATTATTCAGTGATTTGTAATTGTTCTACACTTGCTCACAAAACTTTGTTTGGGTGTTTCGTTATTTTCAATTCACAATCCTGAGATGACTCAATCGACATTAGTTGTTTTTTATATAACAACTCATCATATATTTTATATTTACAGCCTAATTCAATATAACTGATTCATCCTTTACTTCAGAATTACAATTCACAAGCATACTTTGGATTGACCTAATAAATAATAAAGTCCTTGTAAATAGAAAATTACTACCATGATAATTCTCTATATTCATATAAAGCAAAAAAGAGGCTAAAGAGAGTAATTAAAAAAATACTAATCCTATTCACATTTTACGCTATGTGTCACTATCCTTACCAAATAACTTTTGCATCTACATTAAAACATTACATTTGTGGTATGTAACTGATGATAATTTCTGCATTGTATCCTGTAAATGTGGAATTTTGTCTTGTCTTAGTTGTTGAAAAAGGAAACAGCATTGTTCTTAGCTTTGGAAATAACCACATTTATACAGGATCAGGTTGTGTGCCCCTTAACACTAATTGTTAGAGAGCAGTTGGCTGGCGCATTTGAGGGAAACATTTTTTGGGGCACTGACATGAGGCCATATGGATATCACTATTAAATGGGTTATCTGGCCACATGCTCTCCTTAAAGAAGTTACCTGGGTTGTAAATATAATTTACAAACAGCTGCAAATGTCCTGAAATTAAAAAAACAATCAGTACTCATCAATTCGAACCAGCACTGGTGCTCCAGCAGTCCTCCCAGCGTTTATTTACATGCATGTAGAATAAAACCGTTGCAGCCAATCAGAGGTCTCAGTGCTGACGCGTTGTATTCCTGGCCTAGTGGTGCCCATCACTGAGCTTTTATACCAGGAATACTACGCTTCAGTGCTGAGCCCTCTGATTGTCTGCAGCGGTTTTATTCTGCTTGCATGTAAACAAACCCTGGGACGACCACCGGAGCGTCAGCGCTGAATCGCTGGGGGAATGAATAGGTAAGTACTGATTGTTTTTTTAACTTTAGGACATTTGCAGCAATTTGTAAAAAATGTTGAAAACCTGCATGTGGCTCAATTGAAGCATGTGACAGCAGCATCGGTGACATGAACCTCATTAACAATAATATAATAAAATAATAATATTATAATGATATAATAAATAACTAAGGTGTCTCCTGGAAAAAGTTAGGGACTAAACAGTTCCACTACAGACTACATACCATTAACTTCAGCCCCTGTAGTCAGAGGGGGAGGCAAACTGCAGGAAATTTGAATTTCTCTGCCAGTTGGGTAAATGGTTTTGGATGGTTTCTTCAACCACAATAGAGCATTTCAAGTATCTATCAATTGTATGTAAATGAAGGAACAATGCCTTCACATATGAACCATTTTGCTACTTTTTTTTGCATGGTTTTACCGTGGTGTTTTACTACGATTTTTTTATGCGTTTTGTCACACATGTGGCATGTGTGAATACTGACTTATGATTCTACTTGTGGATTTGCATAAAGCAGGGTAAAATGAGTTTAATGCATTTTAATAGACAAAACATATTCATTGTCTCTTGGAAGCAAAACATACAGTATAAGCCATTTTGCTGCCATAGTGAGTAACATTAACTGTATATTTGAGAGCAATAATTACTGTCCGGGGCTTTTTATTTTGGTCTTACAGACTAAACATAGAGATTCATCAGACCACACATACAATAGTTATGAATCATTAAATTCATTTGTCTTCCTGATAAGTAAAACATGGAAACAAAGTTAGTTGAATTTTTAATATCAAGCTGAGCTCTATTTATTATAAAATTGTGTCTACGCATTAAAGATTAGGAAAAGTTTCATATCTTTTTACTATTCTGATGCAATTACCTATAAAAACTATTATTTAGCAGAAAACAAAACGTATTTAACATTTACCTCGGGTTTTCAGCTTTTTTTTTACTAGGGAATTAGATGAATGGTATTGCACTGTTAGGCTTCGTTCACATCTACGCCAGGGCTCCGTTCTGACCTTCCGTTGGAGCTTTCTGTCGGAACGGAGCCCTGACTGACACAAACTGAAAGCAAAGGTTTCCGTTTCCATCACCATTGATTTCAATGGTGTCGGATCCGGTGCTAATGGTTTCAGTTTGACTGCGGTATTCAGTCGGTCAAAATGACGGAGCCCTTGCACAAAGGAGACAAACTGAAACCATTGGCACTTTCAAGGCTGATTTCAATGATGACGGAAACCTTTGGTTTCAGTTTGTGTTAGTCAGGGCTCCGTTCTGACGGAAAGCTCAGACGGAACGTCGGAAGGGAGCCCTGACGCAGATGTGAACATAGCCTTAGCAGGATATTTAGGAAGATAGAGCAGGGTAATTGGTGGAAATTGACTTTATCTGCAGCAGACTACAGGCTTTTTTTAATATGTTGTAGTCTTCATACTATTGGCAGGAATACCAGAGGTCATTTCAAATTGCTCCGACTGCCTTGCTCTATTTTGTTTGCTTTGACTGCTGACGGGAGAAATATTTGTAATATGACTATTCATATAATTTCTCACATTTCTTAATTCAGGAAATGGAATTAAAAGTTGGATTGGATTTGAAGAAATTACTGTCTATACAATTCCTTTATGAGGGGAATTTTTTAAAAAAAATGAAGGTATCATTTAAACCATTCTCCAGAACTTGCATTCTGCAGAATGATTTGCAAATCAGTAAAAATCTGTACACCCCTTTAACTTTTTGGCAGAGTAATAAGTAATCCCCAAATAAAAACTGCCATCACCTGTCCCAGCTTAGAAGTACATTTATATTTATACTATATAGAGTAAACTCCTATGGTATGTGTATGATACAAGGCATAGACCAGTGGCACCCAAATGGAGGTTTAGGGGCTGCATGCATCCCTCATGTGCCTGATGTGTGGCTCCCATGGGAAGGCAAATTTATACTGTGCAACTGCCTTCCCCAGCATAATAATCAGGCATGGGTGCTCCTATTCGCTGAGAGCATTCCCCAGCGATAAGAAACAGAAATCTACTTTATGTTCTCCCCTGTTATAGGGGCACTGTGGTATTTTTCCATCTCCAAATATTGTGCTGTGTGTATATGTATCTGCAATATATGGGCCAAAATATGTGGACACCTGACCAATGTTATGACCGGTAGGTTGTGGACACACTGGTTTGGCTTAGGGCCACCTCTAAGGGCATTATCTAAGTAGCCTCCCCACTCGTCCTCCTTTAACTACTATACAGGGATCTGGTCTTCGCTGTAGGGAGGCTACCAGGTCGCTACCTCTTGAGGTAGTCCCGGCGGAGTAGCTGTTGGCCAAACAGCAAGAAACAGCCACAGGCAGATGGTACCTTGAAGGAGTGAAGCTGATAGCGGATCACTGGTCACAGGTAGATAGCAGATAATTGGACACAGGCAAGTAGCTGGTAGCTGGACACAGGCATGTAGCGGGTAGCTGGACACAGGTAGGTAGCGGGTAGCTGGACACATGCATTTATGGGGTAGCTGGACACAGGCAGTTAGCGTATAGCTTGATACCGCCTGACAGCAAATAGCAATAGCGGACTGGATACAGGCTGGTAATGGATAACTGGATACAGGCTGACCACAGATAGCAATAGCGGACTGGATGCAGGCTAGTAATGAATAACTGGATAAAAGCTGACAACATATAGCAATAGCGGACTTGAATGAGATGCACACAGGAACCTTTGCACCGTACAACAAGGTTGTTCCAATGTCGCTCAGGAACCAGGTGGATAGTGGAGGTGCCTTAAATAGTCCTGGGGCAACAGGGATTGGTAGATTAATTTTAGAATTTTGGGCGAGCTGGCTCTTTGAAAGATGACCGGTGCAAGTGGAGGACAACAGAAGACGCAGGCGGCCTGGGAGAGCAGCAGGCCACCAGAGGAGCTATGAGACCCGGCGGTGTGGACGGCCAGCAGGAGCCGGACCAGTCGCCAGCGTTACATCTTTATGAGCTTATTAGACATCCCATTCCAAAACCATGGGTATTAACATGGGGTTAGGCCTACTATTGCGTCTATAAGGCTATGTTCACACAGAGTTTTTTGCAGCCGGAAATTTTCCTCTCCCTGCACGCCGATTTTTGCGGCGTTTTTCGCCCGCGGCCATAAAACGCAGCGAAATACGCTTTCTCTGCCTTCCATTGATGTCAATGGGAGGTCAGAGGCGTAAACGCCCGAAGATAGGGCATGTCCCTCCTTTCTCCCGCGCGGCGGTTTTACCGCTCGCGGGAACAAGACGCCTCCACCTCCTATTGAAATCAATGGGAGGCATTTTCGGGCCATTTTTGACGAGTTTTGCAGCACATTTTCCGCGTCAAAAAAACTCCATGTGAACATATCCTGACAATTTCTACTATTCTGTGAAGGTTTTCCACAACATTTTGGAATGTGTCTGAGGGAATTTGTGCCCATTCAACTAAAAGAGCATTTGTGAGGTCAGACGCTGATATTGGATGAGAAGGTCTGGCATGCAATCAGCGTCTCACACCTAAAAATTCTCATGTACTCCAAAATGGTACTGATGGAAACTACAACATGTCGTTTTTACCATACGGGGAAAACAAAAACAAAACCCAAAAAACAATGAAGGAATCACAGTTTTTTTTCAGATTCCACCCGCACAAAGAAATGTTTTCCAGTTTCCCAGTACATTATATGGTACAACAAATATAAATGGTGCTGTGAAAAACTACAACTTATCCTGCAAAAATAAAAAATAAAAAAGTTATAGCTTTTGGAAGGTTAGGAGGAAAAAGAAGAAATGAAAAATCTGAAAAATGGCTGCGGAGGTAAGGGGTTAAAATCAATGAGCTGTTCAGTACGTCCCATACTACTAGCAATCTTTGTCTATGGAGATTGCATTGCTGCGTGATTGATTTTATACACCTGTTTACAATGGGTGTGGCTAAATACCTGATCTCAATAACAAGGAGTTACATACTTTTGGCCATTTAATGTATGCTTTCTTATATACCTCTGATTTAATGTCCTTATGTGTATTGCTCAAGGACAAGTACAGATTTCATGAGATCTGTTTTGGAAACTTGTTTTTTTTTCAAAACGAAATAAAATATATGGAGACCACTATGGTCACAAATACAGCTGTGTACAAAAAGGTGCGTGTGTGCGTGTGTGTGTGTGTGTAAACTTCATTACTTGGCTAAATGTAATGTTCCCCCATTCATGGATTTAACCCTTTAATGACCGGCCTATTTTAAACCTTAATGACCAAGGTATTTTTTATGTTTTTCCATCGTCGCATTCCAAGAGCTATAACCTTTTTATTTTTGCGTCGACTTAGCTGTATAAGGTCTTGTTTTTTGCCAGACAAGTTGTATTTTTTAATAGCACCATTTTGGGGTACATATAATTTATTGATTAACTTTTGTTAACTTTTTTTGGGGTGGGAATAGAAAAATTTTTTGCCACTCTTTTTTGCATCCTATATCTATACCTATAGATGTGGTATAAATAACACAATAACTTTATTCAGCGGGTTGTTACGATTGCAACAATACCAAATTTGTATAGATTTTGTATGTTTTACTACTTTTACACAGTAAAAACACTTTTTTTTCTAAATTATTTGTTTTTGTCTCCTTATTTGAAGAGCCATAACTTTTTTATTGTTCCGCCGATGCAGCTATATGAGGGGTTTTCTTTGCGGGACGACTTGTCGTTTTTATTTGTAGCATTTTGGAGTAGATGCAACTTTTTGATCACTTTTTAGCACATTTTGTTTAAGGCAGGATTCACAGAAAACAGTAATGTTTCCATTGTTTTTTATTTTATTTTTTACGGTGGTCACTGTGCGTCGTTACGGATGCGGCAATACCAAATATGTGTGTCTTTTACTTTATTTCGTTTTTTTAATAGTAAATCATTTTGTAAGGGGAAAAAGTGTTTTTAAAAAATTTTTTTTCCCTTTTTTTTATTAACTTTATTAAACTTTTTTTTTCTTTTATACTAGTCCCACTAGGGGACTTTAATATGCGTTCATGCGATCGCTTTTATAATACACTGCAATACTTTTGTATTGCAGTGTATTACTGCCTGTCTGCTTAAGACGGACAGGCATCTGCTAGGCCATGCCTCTGGCATGACCTAGCAAGCATTCACTACAGGCAGACCTAGGGGCCTTTATTAGAGGACTAGTATTATAGAAGATACAGACACTCGGCGATCTTATAGCCGGGAGCCGGTGGGATGAGAGGGAGCTCCCTCCCTCTCTCCAAAACAACTCAGATGCGGCGCTCGCTATTGAGTGCCGCATCTGAGGGGATAAAGCAGTGAGATTGATACTTATATTGATCTCACCCTTTTGAGCAGGGATGCCCCCAGCCCTCAGCTACCTCTGGTAGCTGAGAGCAGGGAGATTTAACAGCTCCCTGCTCTGTTTATTTATTATAATGCAGTGCAGTGAAAAGGCGTATGCATCAGAATAAAGCTCATTAGTGGCCACCGTGAAAAGGTGTATTGGCAGTTACTAATGGGTTAAATGCTGCATTTGAACACCACTGGCCTAGATCATGTCTGAATTAAAAATTGGCTATAGTAATGATAATAATTAAATTAGGCAAGAATTATAGTTTACTTGTTTCCATAGCTCCAGTGTTCCAGAAACAGGGTATATTGCCGTTCTACCTGTTTCCGTAACTCCCATTTACTTCTATAGGAGTTACGAAAACAGAGTAGTCCATCGAGCTCGGCTGTTTCCGTACTCTCAAACACCTCGTCAGACATTGGCTAGAAAGAAATGGGAGTGGGACCAGCTAAGGACGGAAGACTAAAGTCGGACCCGCATCTATCGGATATTTATGACATAACCTGTTAGGGCATGTTCAGATGTGGCAGAATTCTGCAGACACTATCCGCATCAATGCCGCACATAATCTGCGTTGCAGATTCCGTTGCGCCTATGCTTAAAATGTGAAACAAAATGCTGCGGATTAGTCGTTGCGGATTCAGGTGAAGAGTTCAACCTGCTCTCTTTTAAAACATTCCATCTCAGTCTGGCTATAGACCTCGAAACACATAGGTCCAGCCAGAATGATGAAATATCCTGTTCGTAAAACCAATCCGCAACGCAACACACATAACATCTGCGGATTTCATTGCGGAATTTTGAAACTCCATTGAAGTCAATGGAGAAATTCTGCCACAAGTCCGCAACAAGTACGCATCAAGTCCGCAACAGCCAGTGTATGCTGCGGATACAAAATTCCACACCGCAGCCTATGGTTCGCAGCGGAGTTGTCCGCAACGTCTGCACGAACATAACTAAAAAGGTGTGGAAACCAATGGACAGACTGTCTGCTGCGGATTTCCAGTGCGGACTGTCCGCAGCAGAATTCCACAGCAATTCCGCCACGTGTGAACGTGCCCTTAATAAGCCATAAATGCCTAAGATGGGTAAACCCCTTTAAGGAACTTAATTAAAACATAGGTTTTATTGTATATCAGAGAAAAAGGTAATACATAAATGCTTCAAATATAATACAGCTACTTAATGTAACGTTTACCCCTAGGAACTAGCAGAAAGAGAAGCAAGAGCCTTGTACAAAGGAACAAACATGTCAGTAGTTATATATAAGGACTTTTGTAACAACCACTAAAAACACAATACTACATTTGACAAGGCCAAAAATATCCCCACACGAAAGCTTAATCCATAATGAAACATACATAACTGTATGCACATGTAAATGTTTGTAGGCTAAAATCATTTTACCATCATGTTTGACTTTTCCACCCTGCATTAGAAATTCTGAAGTACTGGTTGACTCAGATGTTCTCTTTATATCTTTATAGAATCTCTAAATATTTGCCCGAAATAGGATAATCAGATCTCTATGCAATATTTAGAGACAGAAAACAGTTGGCTCCAGGAAATAACCCAAACCCTGCACTGTTAGGGCTTATTTACACGAACGTGTAATATGTCCGGCAACGCGCGTGATTTTCACGCGCCTCACACGGACCTATGTTAGTCTAATGGGCCATTCAGACAGTCTGTGATTTTCACACAGCGTATGTCCGCTGCGTGAAACGCACGACATGTCCCATATTTGTGCGTTGTGCTCGCATCACGCACCCATTGAAGTCAATGGGTGCGTGGAAATCACGCGCAGCACACTGAAGCACTTCCGTGTGACGCGCGTGATTCGCCCAACATGAGTCAAAACTATGATTGAAAACAGAAAAGCACCATGTGCTTTTCTGTTTACAAACATACAAACAGAGTATCATAATGTGATGACACACGGAGCGCTGCGTTTTTTGCGCGCGCAAAATGCACACGCTTGTGTAAATCCGGCCTTAGGGTCAGTTCACAAGGAGTTCTTTGACACGTTTTTTGCCGTGAAAAACGCTGCAAAAAAAGGCTGAAAATGGCTCCCATTGAGGCGGAGGCGTTTTTTCCCCAAGAGCGGAAAAACCGTCTCGCGGGAAACAGAAGCGACATGCCCTATCTTCACGTGTTTACGTCTCTGACGTCCCATTGACATCAAGGGGAGGCAGAGAAAGCATATTTTGCTGCGTTTTTGCCCGCGGCCCTCAATGGCTGCGGGAGAAAAACGCAGCGAAAAACGTGTCAAACGGCGTGCAAGCAGATCAAAATCTGAATTTTCTGTATGCAAAAAACTCTGTGTGAACATACCCTTAATGTGGATAGAGTTCTTTCTTGTGTTGCTACATTTTCTAAAAGGCTGTAAAATATATTTCCAAAGCATGTGCCGGTTGGATTTTGAAATTACGGATAAAAAATAAAATAAAAAATATCTATATGATCAACATTAAGATGTTTTACAAATATGACAATAAGAGTCTTAGATTTAGCGAGGTCCAATTTTGTAGGTTTGTTAGTATTCATAAGGAACATTAGCTTCTATCCTGCATGGAAAATGTGTAGCCCACAATGCAATTTTGTGTAATTTGTGGCAGGGAAGGACACAGTGTATACTTATTATGTGTTTCCCATTTTGCAGCATAACAATATCTTCTCAGATGAAATACAAGACTTAGTTTTTTGTTGCATTATACATCTTAATATTTTCTGAAAGACCCATCACATAACTTGGGCTGATAAATAAAAAAAATAGGGTTGATTTACACAATTTGTAGTATGACATTTCCAAAACATATCTCACATTTATTAAATCTGAAATAAACAAGACTCTTGGCTTGAAAATCATTCCAGAATATACAATGGCTGGCTGGCTTCTATGTTTATTATTAAGAGATTTTCACATTTCAAAAACTAAATCACGCATATAAATTGTATCATGAAATAAAAAGATAACTAATAGTTACCAGAAGATCTCAGTTCTGAAATCACTTCAGGAGGAAAATAGAAATGGTAGCCTTAGCAAATGTTTTATATGTAAGTCCCACCCTCAAATACTCTGACCATGCTGTCATGATATAGGGGTATGTGAACCCACTAGGCAGCTGTGCCGTAGCGGAGTGGCAGCTGGCCAAACAACAATCTATACAGGCTATGCAAAAATTCTCAGCACAAGAGTACCTGTAAGAATCCAGACAGTAGCAGAGGCTTAGGCAAGGGTAGAACTTGACGTGGCAGATGACTCCAGACATAGCAGATGACTTCAGGAATAAAATAGAAACGGTAGGCTTAGCAAATGTTTTATATGTAAGTCTCAACCTCAAATACTCTGACCATGCTGTCATGATCTAGGGGTATGTGAACCCACTAGGTAGCTTTGCCATAGCAGAGTGGCAGCTGGCCGAACAATAGTCTATACAGTCTATGCAAAAATGCTCAGCATGAGAGTACCTTGACGTGGCAGATGACAGCAGACGTGGCAAATGACAGCAGATGTGGCAGATGACAGCAGGTGTGGCAGGTGACAGCAGGCGTGGCAGATGACAGCAGATGTGGCAGATGACACCAGGTGTGGCAGATGATACACACGACTACAACTAAATGGGTAGACAACAACAATGCTCAGGCAAGCAATGAAAAGGCAGAGCCCTTTTTATAGCCCAGGGTAATCTGGGGATTGGATAGGGAGTTTTTAGCAAGCGCGCGCGCTGGCCCTTTAAGGCTGGGGATGAGCGCGCATGCACACCTTAACAGATAGTCCAGGGCAGGACGGCCGCACGAGCTGGCGTGTCCTAGGAGGGAGATGCTGGCAAGTGGCCAGGAGTCGTGGACCTCCGACAGAGGTGATCAGAGCAGTTTGCAGCTGCAGCTGTAACAGTACTCCCCCTTATGCCCCCTATTCTTGGGTCTAGAGCATAAGAGGACGTTTTTAGTGAAGGTAGGAACATTAAGATTCTCTTCTGGCTCCCATGATATCTCCTCAGGACCAAACCCTTGCCAGTCCACTAAATAGAAAGTTCTCCCTCATACAATCTTGTAGTCCAGGATTTCCTTCACCTGGAACACATTAGAAGAACCGCTGTGAGCAACTGCAGAACTAAGAGCTTTACTGTAGCCGTTCAGAACCACAGGTTTAAGGAGGGATACGTGGAATGAGTTTGGAATCGTGAGAGCAGGAGGCAACTGAAGTTTACTGGATACAGGGTTTATCTGATGCAGAGCTTCGGAAGGACCGAGGAACCTGGGAGCGAATTTGTGAGAGGGCATCTGGAGACAAATTTTTCTCGAGGATAGCCAGACCTTAACTCAAGGAGAGAACTGAGGAGGAACTTTTCTTCTTTTTTTTTTATCAGCATGCTTTTTCATGTGGTCCACTGACTGGAGGATCGCAGACTTAGTTTGCTGCCAGATGTGAATGAAAGTCCCAAATTAAGTGTTAACTGACGGTACTTGAGTCATGGTTGGCACAGGAAGAAGAACTCATGGATGTTGGCTGTACTGTTATGATTGTTGTAGGAGAATTAAGCCCCAGTTAGAAGTTGTACCCAATTGTCATGTTGGGCGGTAACGAAATGATGAAGATAATTTTGCAAAATTTGATTGGTCCTCTCCACTTGACCATTGGACTGCGGGTGATAGGCAGAAAAGAAGTCCAGCTTTACATCTAACAGGTTGCACAGGGCTTTACAGAACTTGGATGTAAACTGTACACCCCGATCCGAGACAATATGCAGAGGAAGTACGGGCAGACGGAAGATGTGTAGAATAAATAGATTTGCCAGACGAGGAGCAGACGGAAAACCAGTCAACGGAGTAAAATGGACCATTTTAGAAATGATCCACTACTACCCAGGCCATAGTACGTCAAGCCAAGGAGGGAAGGTCTGTAATAAAGTCCATAGCGATATGTTGCCAAGGAGCATCAGAGACAGGCAGGGGTAGGAGCAGACCAGCAGGTTTGGAGCAGCTAGACTTGTTCGAGGCACAGTTCGTACATGAAGAGACATAGTCCGCAACATCTCTAGGCAGCGTGGGCCACTATTAATGATGAGCTATCAAGTCCTGAGTCTTTCGAACACCAGAGTGCCCCGCCAGCTTGGAGCTGTGTCCCCAGCGGGGAATTCTCTTCCTGTCTGCAGGAATGTCTCTAATTTGCAGCGGGTTAGCGGCAATAATCCTAGAAGGATCTATAATATATTGAGGAATTTCCTCAGAGCTATTGGTTTCAAGACGGAAGTGAAGCAAGAATTTAAATCAAGTGAAGAACAGCCATGATCTGACTTGACGAGGATTTAGTCGTTGTGCTGACGATAGTTACTTGAGGTTTTTGTGATCCGTATAAATGATAATAGAGTGAACCGTGCCCTCCAGCAAGTGTCTGCACTCCTCTAATGCCAACGTGATGGCCAGCAACTCCAGATCCCCGATGGAATAGTTGCGCTCTGCAGAAGAGAATAATTTAGAAAAGAAGCCACAGGCCACCATCTTGCCTTTAGAGTTTATTTGACATAGTAGTGCTCTAGCACCAACGGAAGATGCGTCCGCCTCTAGAAAGAACTGCCGAGATACATCAGGGTGATGGGGGACGTGGACTGAGGTTCAAGTGCTCTTGAGGTTGGTATATGCTGACTCTGGCTCCGGAAGCCAAACCTTGGCGTTCATCCTCTTCTTGGTGGGGGCAGAGATTGGAGCAGTCAGAAACGAGAATTTCGGGATAAGTCGGCGATAGAAGTTTGCAAATCCCAAAAATCGCTTTATGAACTGAAGACCCTGTGGACATGGCCACTCTAAGACAGATTTCACCTTCTCTAGAGCCATCTTAAGTCCACGATCAGATACGATATAGCCCAGGAAGAGCAGAGTTCCTCTCGAACACACACTTTTCGAGTTTGGCATATGGATGATTTCCCCTTAACCGCGACAATACTTGGTGAACATAACTTCGAAGCATCGTCAAATCATGTGAGTAGATCAGGATGTCATCCAGACAGAGCACCACACAGACATACAGCAGATCCCGGAACACGTAATTTACAAACTCCTGGAACAGAGCTGGAGCGTTACACATTCCAAAGTGTATCACGAGATATTCGTAGTGACCATCTCGGGTGTTGAAGGCGGTTTTCCACTTTTCACCTTTGCGGATACGGATCAAGTTATAAGCCCCACGTAGATCCAGCTTTGTGAACACCTTGGCCTCACGAATTCTGTCGATGAGCAGCAAGGGGTACTTGTTTTTGACCGTGATTTGGGTCAAACCTCGGTAGTCAATACATGGACAATGAGATCCATCCTTCTTTTTCACGAAGAAGAATCTGTCTCTGTCCGTGGAGGAAGACTTACGGATGAACCCTCTCTCCAGGTTCTACTTAATGTAGGCGGACATAGCTAGGGTCTCCGGCAGGGATAGAGGATAGACATGCCCACAAGGTGGTGAGGTGTCAGGAAGTAACTTAGCGGGGCAATTGTAGATGCACTGGGGTGGAAGATTCCTTCTTGCTGATGACGTTCGCAAAACTGGCATAAGCAAGACAAGGAAGCCGAACTGTTCCAAGTGAAGAACTCCGATTTGTAGTGTCAGTGGTTCAGTGACGGAAACAATAGGATTGGGTAGTGGCAGTCTATTCACAGATGCAACAGCCAGAGGTCTCCCGAGGGGAACTGTGGGTAGATGCAGGCGATCCAGTAGATCCTGCTGGATAAAATTTGCAGCTACTCCGGCATCCAGAAAATCAGAGGAGGAGTGTGATGTCTCTACAGAGACAATAGTTACATGAATAACTAATTTGGGAGAGGATTCGGCATTTGGTGTCGTTCCATCTAAGGCTGCCTCTCCAACCAACCCTAGGTGCTGGAGTTTCCCGGCTTTTGGGGACACCGGCACACAAAATGGCCTTTGAGGCCACCATACAGACACAAACCTAAAGAGCGTCTGCGCTGTTACTCCTGTTCGGACAATTTGATTCTGTCCACCTGCATAGGTTCTTCTGGCGGAATGACGGGGGAAGGCAATAATGGTCTCTGGAACAAGGGTGCCAGTCTGTAGAGATGTCTCTCCCACCGAACCTCCTGAGCACGTTCCTGGATCCTCATGTAAACCCGGGTTGCTAACAGCAAAAGAGCATCCAGAGTAGAAGGAGGATCGCGAGCTGCCAACTCGTCTTTGATGTGTGTAGACAGTCCTTGCCAAAAGGTTGCCACCATTGTTCCATGCCAGTTCTGCCGCAAGCGTACGGAAGGAGATGGCATATTCTCCTACCGTCGACTCCCCTTGCTTGAGAGTTAGCAGAGTGGCAGCTGCAGAGAATGTTGGTCCGGGCTCCACGAACACTGTATGAAAAGTCCCTAAAAATAAGGCTAGATCCGAGAAGTCTGGGCCCTCTCGTTCCAAGATGGGATTCGTGCAAGCTAGGGCCTTGCCAGCGAGAAGAGAAATGATGAATGCTACCTTGGCCTCATCAGTGGGGAAGAGATGAGCACACAGTCTAAAATGGATGGTACATTGGTTAATGAAACCTCTACAGGCTCTAGGATCACAGTCATAGCGAAGTGGTAGAGGCAGCAAAACTGTGGATCCAGAACAGGCAGGAGGAGTAACGAGCAGTGGAATGGCAGCAGCATTCAGAGGAGGAGCAGGAGGATGATCCAGATGGGTGATGATAGAATTTACTTCCACGAGGAGTTGATCCTGGCATGCACGCAGGTCACTCATATTAGTTTGCATCACCTGAAATGCCGTCTTAGGTTGGCCAGCGGGTTCCATAGCCTGACTGTACTGTCACGATCTGACGGAGTGGCAGCTGGCCAAACAACAGTCTATACAGTCTATGCAAAATTCCTTAGCACGAGAATACCTGTAAGAGTCCAGACAGTAGCAGAGGCTTAGGCACGGGTAGAACTAGACATGGCAGATGACACCAGGTGTGGCAGATGACAGCAGACGTGGCAAACGACAACAGACGTGGCAGATAACAGCAGACGTGGCAGATGACAGCAGACGTGGCAGATGACAGCAGATGATATACACGACTCCAAGTAAAGGCTTAGGTAAAGGAGGCAATACAGCAACAGGATACGGGATATGGGGACACTGGGAGCAGGCTATAACTAAGGGACCATTTGCAATACGAACATGGGTAGACGACAACCCTCAGCCAAGGAATAAAAGGGCGGAGCAATTTTTTTAGTCCAGGGTGATCTGGGGATTTGATAGGGAATTTTTAAGGCCAGGTACGACGCGCACCTTAACAGACAGTCCAGGGCAGGACGGCCGCAGGAGCTGGCGTCTCCTAGGAGGGAGACGGTGGCAAGCGGCCACGAGTCTGAGGTTGCGGACCTACGACAGAGGTGAGCGGCAGCGGTCCGCGGCCGCAGCTGTTACACATGCTACACGATTCCAGGACACACACATTAGAGAGTACTGTGCCTCAACCTAGGAGCACAAGCGGGTACCGTTCAATTAGACCAGTAGGGCATACACACTGCCTCAATAACAATTAGGACACCAGTGCCCCATTATTAACAGTCACTGTGCCCCCTAATAGCCTCATTACCCTAAAATGAGAAGGACAGCCATAGTGCCCCTATAATGACAGCTACTGCTTAATGCCCCAAAAATAAAGCCTAGTGCCCACATAAAGCTGTCTGGTCAATGTATAAAAGGAAAAAAAAAACAATGCAACATAAGTTAAAGTTATTGGAACACAGATTGTGGCCCGAAAAGGAGTGTGTTAGGTTTATTTATATATATATATATATATATATATATATATATATATATATATATATATATATATACATATACTGTATATCTGTATGTATATATATATACATATATATATATGTATATATATATATATATATATATATATATATATGAGGAGTTTGAATGGAGCGGCGGTCAAGCATGCATTCTGCCGCTCCATTCAATGTAAATTGAATGTCGCTATAGTTGGAGATCAGTCTCAGACTTTGAATGGTGCATGCAGTAATGCAGTGAGGGGAGCGGGGGACATGGGACCTCCATTTTTGTGATCATTGGGGTCCCCAGCATTTATCACTTATCCTAAGATGTTGATCTTGAGAATTGACAGCCCGGAACGGGTTTAATGTGTGCAGTGCTGCTTCAGTGTGCACTGCACTCTCATGTCGGCCAGGGCTTTGAGATCGCCGGAATACACCCCCCACTGTAGATAGTGCCAAACCCTTTGTAGATAACGCCACCTAAGCTCCCTCCAGCATCGGAATCCCCGGCCAGTGTTCTGGCCGAGAATTCCCCTCCTAGAGGGAGCCCCCGCCCTCTCTCCATCCCCGCTGTAGATAGTGCCACCCCCCCTGCAAATAGCAACCCCCCCGTTGTAGATAGCATCACACCCCCACTGTAGATAGCGCCTCCTCAACGGATTCTAGGAGCGGAATCCCTGGTGTCAGATTGCACTGGCTGGGGATTCCGCTTCTAGAGAGAGTCTCTAATGTCCATATGGACAGTGACGTTAGTGGCTCTCCATAGGAGCGGAATCCCTGGCCGACACTCTGGCCTGGGATTCCGCTACTGGAGAAGCCCCTGGTGTCACTATCCATATATGGACAACGACATCAGCGGCTCTCTCTAGGAGTGGAATCCCCGGTGTCAGATCACTCTGTGCCAGGAATTCTGCTCCTGGAGAAGCCCCTGGTGTCACTATCCATATATAGATAATATCAGTGGCTCTTTCTAGGAGCGGAATCACCGGTGTCAGATCGCTCTGTGTCGGGGATTCCGCTACTGGAGAAGCCCCTGGTGTCACTATTCATATATGGACAGTGATGTCAGGGGCTACTCCTGGAGTGGAATCCCCGCTCTGTAAGGGGATTCTGCTTTTAGAGTTAACCCCTGACGTCACTGTCATATATGGACAGAGATATCCGGGGCTTCCCGTAGGAGTGCAATTCTGCTCCTACAGGGAGCTACAGTGGTGCAATTTACGGGAAGGGGGTGCCATTTACGGTGGGTGGGGGTGGCGCTATGTGCAGCAGGGATATTGCTAAATACAGGGGGGCATATTGCTATCTACAGGGGGTGGCACTATTTACAGGGGGTATGGTGCTATCTACAGGGGGTGCTATATACAGGGGGGATGGCACTAGCTACATGGGTACTGTGGCATTATATTGGCACTATCTACAGGGGACACTGTGGCGCCATCTACATGGGCACTGTGTGTGGCACTATGTGGGCATTATCTACAGCTAGAACTGTGGCAGTATGTGGGGATTAAAATTTTGAGACACATTGATGCAAAACAGCCATGAAAAACTCACAGTTGATTCTTTGTTGACTGCAATTTTTTTACGGTCGTGTGTATATAGCCCTCTTCACTCTTCCCTCACAGTGATCCAGGGTGACGGAGAGAGAAGAGGACTAAGGGTATGTTCACACGGGCTATTTTCAGCTGTTTTTTGGGCTGTAAACGCCCCGAAAAACAGCTAAATGCGGAGGTGAACGCCTATTGATTGCAATGTGAAAAACGGTGTTCCGTTCCCAAAGTGCATTTTTACACGACCGTTTTTAAAAATGGCCGTGTGAAAGTGATTAGAATATGTTTAAAAGATGAGATTTTGCATGGACTCCATCTTGTATGGTAGGCGTCCATTTTGGATCATCAGAATCCATCTTGTGGCCTCAAGGAGCCATCTTGAGATTAATAAGTAAAAATGAATATATTAATCTAAGTCAGAAGTTGCCTTGAAACAATTCTATGTTATGTGTTCTTGAATTTAATGTTTTTATTATTCTTGCAAGGAGCAGATCAATCATCCTTGGTAGAATGGAGAATGACATTGTTTACCAAAAGGGAGGGGATCAGCCTTGAAGAAGGCCTTTGTTTAAATGATTTAATGTTGTGCCATCTTATCTGCAGTCTCCATTTTCTAGTGAGATAAGAAGTAGAGACACATTAACTTGTGTATCTGAAATGTGTCTCTCCCATATAACAAGGGACAGGCCACCTGGGTGGACGTTGAAGGGTGAAGAATCATTATAATGCATTTAAATATTCTCATTGGCTGAATCAAAGTCATTATCATATTGTAGATGATTGGCTGGAATCAAAGCCTACACCTTTTCTGTCATCATACTTATATATTTGTTTGGATCAATAAAGACCAGAGAAGGATTTTGAGCATACAAGCATGGTCTCTTGTGTCATCTTTTCTCTCAGAGATATATATCGATCACTTATGATTTGGAAACTGGATAAATCACTGGAGGGCGGGTATCGGTTGACATACCCATTACAAATTTGAGTCTAATATATTTTAGCCCATGATTGCATTAACAGGCCGCTTAAAAAAATGCCTCGTAAAAAGAAGTGCATGTCGCTTCTTGAGCCGTTTCTGGAGCCATTTTTCATTAACAATAGAAAAACGGCTCCAAAAACGGGCGTAAAGAACGCCGCAAAAAATGCAAGTTTCTAAAAAAACGGCTGAAATTTAGGGGCTGTTTTCGCTTGAAAAGAACTCCATATTTTACGGCCGTTTTTGGTTTGCCGTGTGAACATAGCCTAATTGTTACAGAGCTCTACAGTGTATGTATTTGTATATAGATGGATAGATAAATATATATAAAAAATTACAAAAAAAAGTGTTTTTTATTTAAATTTTTGGGGATTTGTCTGCTCCTAATAAAAATTCAAAATAGTTGTGATATTCAAAGCGGTACCAAAGATATTATCGTTTAAAGAGGTGCATATCAAAAATGGAAAATTTGACCTGGACACAGGCACATCAATGACCCTTGGTCATGAAAGGGTTAAAGACAGAAAATGGCAGGCGTAGATTTTGTTTTCGGCAGTCTTAATATATCTCCGTCATAGAGCGCATTGCAGCATACCATAGAAAAATACTACTTGTTAAATATCCAAGCTTCACATAGCTTGGATACATGACTTAAGACATCATAATATATTCTACAAGGCCCACCACGTAACTTGTCAGGGTAGGCCAAAAAAATGATTTCTTTCTAGGTTACACATTTTCTTCTAGTATAACTTAAGATCATTTGTTAAGCCAAAAACGACCTCACATTTATCAAGTCTGAAATAAACAACACTGCAGCAAATTGGGTTATAACATGCTCCTTCTAGACTCCTGGCTTCACAATCAATCTGCTAGAATGATAATTTAGACTGAAAAGCATTCCAGAAAATACAATTGCTGGCTGAATTCTATGTTTATTTCTTATTCTATACTATTGTGTGGTGGAAAAGAAATTTTCATGTTACAAAAATAATTTTTCATGCAAATAAATTAAATCGTCTGCATGAAATAGAAAGATGACTTTTATCCAGAAGCTACCTCTCATGGGTGGAACCTAAGTCAAGGAAATTCTTGGATGAATTCTGTTCATATGGAAATAATCTTATGTAAATGTTCAGATGTAGAATATGTGCATACTGTATCTGTATTTAATTTAGATGGATTAATTTGTTATTTTTCAGATTAAAGGAGTTTTGTGTGGAAGAAAACAAATTGAGGTATTAACGGGCATAAGACTGTGTACATCGGCACAGTGGGCAATGTCCAGCTCTGGATTATGAAATAAACGTTTAATATATGTTGATCTTTATATTTCTTTAAAAAATACAAAGCCATTATGATCCTGACTCAAGATCTCCTCGTAATACTTCCCATGTGTCTCTCTTGAACCGTGGTCTCTCCTTTGCACGGATGTTTAGTGGTAATGAACTTGAAATCAATAAAGATTTATAATTGTTTGTGAGGAAGATTCTCCTGCGTCTATACCATGATAATAAGAGGGAACACAAAGAGGGAACATGATTCGACAGATGACACATTGTTGGCTACATAAGAATTTAACTGTCAAGAGCTTTCCACATTGGAAACTTCTGTGAATTGTATGACCCGGTTGATAACCCTGTGGACAATTTGAAACATTTCACAAAGTTAATCATACCCCCATATTCACTGGACTAAAACCTATATGTACTACTATGCTACCTGCCTCATCAAATAGTTATGTTAGGGCACTTTGAAGGAATTAGACGTGACCGGGAATAAATAAATTGATCGACTGTAACTGGTGATAATCTTCCACAAAATTAGTGAAAAGCTCTTAAGGAATTGCGCAATGCCAAGGGCATTGAAATGAAACCTAGTGAAAAGGGGGTAATGTTGTTCTTCACATAGAATAGTACTATGTGTGACGTCCACGGCCGCGGACAGTCATTCCTACTCATCGCCTGAGGGCCACGGCCATGGACTTGTGAGTGCTGGCCGGCATCTCCTACCTAGGGTGCGCGCGCACGTCGTTCCCGGCACGCAAATGCAAATTATTGTTAATTATCCCTAATCACTATGGACTATAAAAAGGGCTCTGCTATTTCACTCCTTGCCTGAGCGTTGTTTGTATTCCTATGTTAGACTTGCAAATGGTCCCTTAGTCGTATCCTGTTCCCAGTGTTCGCGTGCCCTGCTACCTGTATCCTGTGCTGTATTTGTTCCTGTGCCCTCTCTAGTGTTGGAGTCATGATGTGCCGTCTGTTTCGCCTGCTGTCATACACCACGTCTAGTGTCATCTGCCTCACCTGCCATTAAAGTACCATCTGTGCCTAAGCCTTGCTACTGTCTGGACTATTACAGGTACCCTTGTGCTTGGACTTTGTATAGACTTGGTACACACTTGTTTGGCAAGCTGCTACTCTGCTACGGCGGTGCGGCCCAGTGGGTCCACATACCCAGAGATCATGACACTATGTAGGCGAAGTTGTGAGGCAGTTGGACTCAAGAGTTTTTGGAGAATGGATTGAAAACCTCTTACAGCTCAAAAATTTAATCATAAGCTTTCATTAGCATACGTCAAGAACTTAATAAAAATGAATTTAATAACTTGAAGGTGAAGGAATCTAGAATGTCTATTATTTACAATTTACCCAATATTCACAAGGATAGACAGTCACCAACTGGATGTCCAATTAGTTCTGGGGCAGACAGTTCTACAGATCGGCGATATATATTGATTTGAAATTAAAAAACTAGCTTGCCAACTACCTTCTTTTATGTTGGATACTGGTGATGTATTATCTAAGAAACTCAGTGAAAACTTCATAACTCAGTGTTAATGATCAAATCAAATTTCCATTTCCCTTGGTGAATCATTCCCAAGTAACCTTTTTTTTTAATAGTAATATTGTATTATTATTGTATTTTAGTTTAGCTGTGTGTAGCAGACACAAAAGGAGGCATTTTTCATGTCGGTCTATTGTTTGTATGTTTCAGCGTTTCTGAATATACAGTGAAATGAATGCACAAGTGCAAATAAAATAAAATTTAAACCCGTATTATCTAAGAAACATAATTGTCTATCCCTAACAATCACTTATTAGTTGGATTGGACAATGAATCTCTTTACACATCGATTAATCATGGTATGGGTCTAGCAGCTGTAGTTACTTTCTTTGACCCACATACCTGTAGGTATTATTGGGATGCCCTTTGGGACATTCTAATAAATAACTAGCAACATTTGACCTTTTCCGATGATATTAGAAAGATGGTGGTTGATGCCCCCAGTATGACCCCTAATGAGCACCACATTTATATGACATACTGGTTAGAGCTGAATTTCTTAGAACTGTAAGGCTCTAGTCACATGACAGGGTCCAAGTGTCGGCCGATAAAAATGTCCGTTTTGGTCCGTTTTCCTCGGCCGTTTTACATCTGTTTTGCATCCGCTCCGTTTCTATTCCGGGCCATGTTTCCGTTTTCAACGGCCAATTTTGACCCGTTTTGCATCCGTTTTTTTCCCTGTCCATTTTAAAAACGGATGAATTTCATTTGTCAATTTTTTTTACACACTGTTCCCTCTGTAGATAATGCCACACACTGCCCTTTGTAGATAATGCCACACACTGCCCTCTGTAGATATTACCACATACTGCCCTCTGTAGATAATACCACACACTACCCTCCGTATATAATGCCACACACTGCCCTCTGTAGATAATGCCACACAGCCCCCTGTAGATATTGCCACACAGCCACCTTGTAGGTAGTGCCACAAAGCCCCGCTGTAGATAGTGCCACACAGCCCCCTGTAGATAGTGCCACACAGCTCCTCTGTAGGTAGTGCCACACAGCCTCCTGTAGGTAGTGCCACACAGCCCCCGTTTAGGTAGTGCCACACAGCCCTCCTGTAGGTAGTGCCACACAACCCCCCTGTAGGTAGTGTTAGACAGCCCCTCTGTAGGTAGTGCCACAAAGCCCCCATGTAGGTAGTGCCACACAGCCCTCCTGTGGGTAGTGCCACACAGCCCCCCTGTAGGTAGTGTTAGACAGTCCCCCTGTAGGTAGTGCCACACAGCCCTCTTGTAGGTAGTGCCACACAGCCGCCTTGTAGATAGCACCCCTGAAGATGGCACCCCCCCCCCCCCGTCCCTTCTTGTAGATAGCACCACTGTAGCTCCCTGTAGGAGAAGAATCCTTCTGGCCGGGAATCTCCACTTCATATATGGATAATGACGTCAGGGACTTCTCCTGGAATGGAATCCCTGGCCACAGCATCGGTAACAATGTGGCCAGGGATTCCGCTTCAGGAGTTGCCCCTGATGTCACTGTCCATATATATATAGTGACATCAGGGACTTCTCCTGGAGCGGAATCCCTGGGCCACAGCTTCGGCAATGCTGTGGCCGGGGATTAACGGGATTCTGCTCCTACAAGAAGCTACAGTGGCGCTATCTACAGTGTGGAGGGGTGCTTTCTGCAAGGGGGCTGTGCACTACCTACAGCAAAAATCTTCCTCTCCTCACATGTACTTCGCACTGTGAGGAAGACAAAGCGGCAGAAAGCTGACATGTCACTCGGATCACATCCAAGTAACGGCCGTGCTTTACAGGGCCCCATAGACTTCTATCGAAGCCGTGCGGCCGGGAGCCCAAAATAGTAAATGTTCCATTTTTGGAAGGCCCAGTTTACCGGGCTGTCAAAAAATCGGCCATGTGAATAGCCCCATTTGGAGTCTATTGTTCTTACTGCGGCCGTGTGACGCACACGGTTGAGTAACCCTGTTGTGTTAATAGAGCCTAAGCAATTTCTTGACATGCCTCTCCAACCCCACTAACACACGACCGAGTTCAGGCAGTGAAAAGCAGATGAACGGGACTTCTGCCATCATAGACATTTATGATGCTAGGAGTCTCTGCCTCCACACGGAACTGCTGTTCCGTACTGTATAATTTTGTTCAGTATAAAACAGCAGTTCCATGAGGAGGCATATATAGATAGTGACGCCGAGGGCTTCATATATGTCCATATATTGAGAGTGACACCGAGGGCTTTTCCAGGAGCGGAATCCCCGGCCAGAGCGGGGTCTGGCCACCGGGGATTCCGCTCCTACAGGGAGCTACAGTGGCGCTATGTACAGGGGGTTGCTATTTACAGGCAGCGGGTACTATCTAAAGGGGGGGTGCTATCTACATGGAAGGGGGTCAGAGGGAGCCCTGACCCCACTGTCCATATATGGACAGTGATGTCAAGTGCTTTTCCAAGACAGGAGTCACTGGCCAGAGATCTTGCGTTTCATAGTTCAAAGCCCTGACTTCACTGTCCATATATGGACAGTGCTGTCAGGGGCTTCCCCAGGCTCAACACTCAAAGTAGTGCTGTGTGCAGGGAGTCCTCAGCCAGGATCAGTTTTTACCGGCTCTTACAAGGATTGATTCCTGAAAAACGGCCGTTAAAAACTGATCCATTGACTTCTATGGGAGCCGTCTGGCCATGAAAACGACCAAAAATAGGACATGTCATATTGTTTGACGGCTGGTATTAACGGACCGTTAAAAAAATGGCCGTGCGAATACACCCATATAACTTGATTGTTCTGAAAATGGACGTTTTTTACTGTTGTTTGAATGTAGCCTTAAGGGTATGTAGAAATGCTGCAGCTGCTCACAATGTCAATATGCCAATATTTTCACCGATTCTTCAGTGGCAAGTAACTTTATGGTACGTATGTTCTTAAATTGCTGCTGTAATGGTATACTGTGGTTGTATATCAACTTATTTTCCTTGCAATAAAATCTATGTTGGGAAAACCATTCGTAAGGTCCAATTGAGAATTGGTGAACTTATACGTGGTATTAGAAATGGTGATGAAATAACTCCTATTGTGATAGTTTTCCATCTCCATCTGGTCTATCCTTTATGGCCATCTATTAGTTAACCAAAGATAACAGAGATAGTAACTGATAACCATGTGGGTCTACATGCTAAAAAATTTACCCCCATGAAATTGAACAATTAATTGAAACTGAATATGTTTCTAATAGGATGTGGTGCGGTTTCTGGGACTCTATCTAGAGTCGACTTTTCCAGTGTGCGGTCAGACTACTGGGACCCACGCTTCATCCAATATATTCACCGTTGTTACCAACTTGACTATCACTTATTCTTTATATATAATTTTTTTAATTTATTTTCTTCCTTATTTAGTTAATTGTTTTCCTTTTTTTATTTTTATTTTTTTTAGCGAGAGAAACTGTAATTTAAATTTGGGAGGTTGTTCTATATACACAGGCAGTTGTTAGGGCATACCTAAGGGTCCTTTTACACTGGCCAATATTGGCCATAGAAACAAGCGCTGATCAACGAGACAGTTCATTGTTTGCTGCTCATTTGCTCCTTTCACAAGGAGCTATGATCAGTAATGTATGGGGACGAGCGATCGTTACTATGATCGCTCGTCCCTATGCATTACCATCATGTCCGCAGCACATCTCCCTGCTTACACAGGGAGATGTGCTGCCAACAATGATAACATTTTCTGGTGCATAAACGATATGATCAGCCGATGAATGAGCATTTGCTCATTCATCGGCTGATCGTTGCCCTGTTTCCACAGGGCAATGATTAGGAACGAGTGTTCATATGTACACTAGTTTGCCTGATAATTGGACAGTGTAAAAGGGCCATAACTGTAGGATTATAGATTGAGCTTGATGGACCTGAGTCTTTTTTTCAACCTCACGGAATAGGTAACTTAGTTACGTTACTATGCCTTAACCCCCTTCCCAACCTGCGAGATATATATATATATATATAAATATAAATATATATATATATATATATATATATATATATATATATATATATATATATATATATATATATATATATATAGACCAGACAAAGCTTTTCCAAGCAAAACGCGCATCGGGTCTGGTGGGTATGCATGGTCACTGGTCTAAGGCACTTGTCTTCCCAGCATTTGTTCTCTCTTTCCCTGGATAGAAATGCCAGGCCATACGCTTTTTGTGTTATATCAAGTCCAGAGTCAACCAGCGACGTCAGGCATCACTGTATGTCTATTCATGCCATTGTAGGCTAATTATCAAAACAAACAAATATTAACTGCAGGCCCCTGATGAATTGCGGCAGACACCTTTATGAGCAATGAAACGCGTAGGGCAAGTTCTGTGACCGGCTGGAAAGAGGAAGCAGCCCATATAAGGGCTCAACAGCTGATAGCTGCACCAGCCGATAAGTACAGGCTTATATCCATAGTTAACACAGCTATTCAGCCTCAGCATAACAGTGAATTCAGTGACCCACTGGAACACAAGAAGCAGTCCTTATAAGGGCTCAACAGCTGATAGCTGCACCAGCCGAATAGTACAGGCTTATATCCATAGACATCACATCGATCCAGTCTCAGTATAACGCAGCTATTCAGTCTGAACATAACAATGCATTCAGTGACCGACTGGAACACAGGAAGCAGTAACTGGCAGCTGCACTAGCTGATAGACACTAGCTATAATTCTGACAGAGTGCAGCTATCTAGACTTAGCACTATAGCATAGATGCAATAGACAGAGTGCATACTATAACGGCATCTATTAGGCTGAATTATCACACGAACGGGGAGATACCCCTGAGGGTATTTGAACTCAAACTCGGACGTATTTTACACTATTTGAAATATTAAATATCAACAAAAAATGGAAAAATAAAAAATAAAAAATGAATATTAAATAACAAAAATAGGAAAATCAAAACCAAGTATAAATAATCAACACCTAGTCCGCCCGACACAATTTTTGAGCTCACCCAAGAACATTTTCCAGCAAGTCACTGAGACCAAAGTGGCAAAGAAAGCGTATTAACACTTGAACATAAGTGATGAACACTTGAACCTAAGTGAAGACATTTTTTACAATCTGCGTGGTGTATTTCACACAGGCAGGTTGTAGCTTGTAAACAATATAACTATATTGCTACCATTAAACAAACAACATATACCCCTAAAGATATACTCTGTTGTCCTGTTAAAGCTAAATATGGGTGATGATGTCACAGGCTTGCGGTTATAACATCACAGGTGTGATAATTCACACACAGTGTGACAATATAGCTGTTATATTGACTTCATAGGTGTGATGACATAATAGCAGGCCACTTAATGAAATGGGTTTTCCACATTCTGACAACTGATGACCTATCCACGGAAAGGTCATCAATATATGATCGGTGCGTGTCCGACACCCGGACACCCGCCACCCGCCACTCTGGCTGCCTCCGGGCGCCGGATGTTTTAAACGGTATGTAATTGGAGCCGGAAGCAGATGTCTCCGACCACTGCATAGCGGCCGTTCGGCAGAACTGCAGCTCTGCTCCTGTTCACTTGAATAGGAGCAGAGCTGCAGTACTGCAGCTCAGCCGCTATTATTTTGAGCTTACGTCAATATCGTCCGATGCCCGGAGGCAGCCGGAGTGGCGGATCGGTGCGGGGTCCAGTTGTCTGACACACACTGATCATATACTGATGACCTATTCGGTGGATAGGTCATCAGTTGTCAGAATGTGGAAACCCCTTTAATATCGCTTCCACAGCCCCTGCGAGGCTTGAAACATGTAAAGATGTCACAGGGCTGGTTTGATGTCAGAAGTGTAATGGTGTCACTCCCAATGTAACGCACACAGTGGAAATGGGAACGACACCAGATGATCCCCAATGTGGTTACTTGCAGGTATCAAATGCAGCAGACCCTTCCAATGGGTTAGCACCTACCCATCACATCAATGTAGTAGAAAGAGGCAAGTGGACGTCAGTATTTATGCAAACATTCATCTATCGAAAATGTACACCTCGTAACGTTTTGGCTTCCGTGAAGCTTTACTCAAGCAGTGAAAAAAGTTTAACATACATAATCTTAAATACCCTCAATGGGCATGTGTAATTTAACAAAGTTAAAAGGTCACTATAATTTCCTTTGTATTACAATAATTAAACTCTGGATTGCCAAAATCGTTAACTTCATAATATACAGGGTGATTCAAAAAGAATGGTGCAAAAGTAAAGGCCTATAGTTAAAGTAACATCAGTGGTAAATGGCCACTGACTGAAAATCAAAGTAAAGCTGGCTTAATTGCCCATAGCAACCAATCGCAGCACGGCTTTCATTTTCAGGAGCCAAATTTGAAATGTGTTTACATAGTGTGGCATAAGATGGCGACATCCAAGCAAAAAAAAGCTTTTTGTATGTTTGAATTTGCAGGAACAGGTTCTGTTGTGACAGTATAGTGAAACGTTCAGAATAAATTTGGTTTAATGTGCTCCGCATAGAAACTGCATTACGCAATAGGTGAAGCACTCAGTGTTTATGTCATGGGAAAAGTCCGGCCGCCCAAAGACTTCGGAAGAAACAGTGAACACAATTCGAGCCCTGTAAAAACGTAGTCCTAGAAAGTCGACCAAGCTGACTAGTATGGAACTACAGGTGCCACAAACCACGGTATGGCGTATCTTACTAAAACGTCTGTGTTGTAAGCCATACAAATGACATCTTCTTCAGGAGCTGAAACCAGATGACAAACCGAAACGCCGTGACTTTTGCATTGACTTGCAGGGCCGATGTACCCAAAGTAAATATGTTCTGTGCAATGAGTAGGCGCAAAGTCCACGGTCCCTTCTTTTTTGCCAAGGATACTGTCGCTGGCCGCTCCTACTTGTGACTTATGCCACAGATAGAGGAAGATCTGCCAAACGTAGTCTATCAGCAGGATGATGCACCTCCATATTTCC
Source organism: Rhinoderma darwinii (assembly GCF_050947455.1). Taxonomy (NCBI): domain Eukaryota; kingdom Metazoa; phylum Chordata; class Amphibia; order Anura; family Rhinodermatidae; genus Rhinoderma; species Rhinoderma darwinii. The sequence continues at coordinate 383,684,203 of NC_134688.1, read as the reverse complement.
ATTAGGATGTTTGCCGATACCTGAATGAGACTCTGCCGGAATGTTGGATCTATTCACCAATGTTGCTTTGGCCTCCACAATCACCAGATCTAACACACTGCAACTTCTTTCTGTGGGGCTACATCGAGGACTCAGCGTATCTGCCCCCCAGCCACAGGATCTGAATGACCTGAGACAACGCATCACTGAAACAGTGGAGTCCATATCCGAGGATATGCTGGCACCCGTCTGGACAGAACTGGACTAACGCCTAGACATCTGCCATGTCACTAATGGAAATCACTTTGAACATTTGTAGTGTATAGATAAAACTTGGATAGATAGTGTGTCTTTTCATGTTAATAAATTTGTGTTATGTTTTCTCGGTTATGAATACCGAGGCTATAATTTTGCACCATCCTTTTTGAATCACCCTGTATTATATTACCCACATTTTGCTCCATAACCAATAAATTTACCTATCTGTAACCATTGCTAACTAGTGTTCCACCATTAAACAAATCAGGTGTGGACCTTTGTGTAAGGATTTATTCCTGTCATTCTCCGCATGTGCGTTTCAATGAACCTGCCGAAGTACTCTCTGCTTATACAGACAGTACTTCGTCAATTTTCGGTTGCACTCGTTTCTTCCATGATATCATCTTCAGTGAAGAGACTCTAAGCAGTCTAAGCTTTGTGCGTGTGCCCAATGCCAGACGCAATGGATTGTGGGTACTGAGGGCACTGGCAGACACTGCAGTTTGATCCCACCTCCTGAGCCAGGCAGAAGAACTGATTATGAATTAAACAAACTGGATATAGGGACAGGGACGGAAAACCCGAGGGAATGAAAGTAAAAGAACCGGTCAGTAGTTAATGCAGCAGAATTTTAACACAATTAGGGTGTTTTTATTTTTCTTAAATGAGAGGTACACCTGCATACAAAACTGGGTATCTACCATTCCTTACATTTCTAATAAAACCTTCTGTCCAAACACCTCCCTTTAAAAGAGAAATTCCAGCAGCTGGGTGACCAGACATGGGCTGTTTTTTCAATCACTTGTATCCTCCATCAGATATGTATAACAATAGCATTAGGAAAGCATTTACTGATTTACCGGACAAATGGGTCATATGGTGAACCAACTTCGCTTCAGAGTGATTGATCACGTTCCACCTGGTAGCGGGGGGGGGGGGTGATCGCTACATTAAAAGATAGAATTTAGGTGGATTTTCACCTTAAAAGCATTACAAATCGAGATGAGCGAATTTCTCCAAATTGTCTGTCCAGTAGGATTTGGCCTGAAATAAATTTGACGTGAATTGCAAGTGCCCCTCGAATTGCCCTGTCTGGCTCTTTGATGTCTCCTAGGACTGTATCCAAGTTGGATACAGTTCTAGAAGACATCAGAGAGTCAAGCAGAACAATCAGGGCACTTCTGAATCCACCTCTAAAATAAAAAAAATATCACACTCATCACCCCTTGTCTCCCATTGCTATGCGTCCTTGCCAGCCTCCTGAGATGACGTAGTTTTGTCCCATAGAGGCTCGAGAAAGACCCAATCCCTACTGTGGATTGAAATGTTGCTGACTTTTCTCTGTGACATCTTGGGAATAATAAATTTTTGATTAATGAACTGGATGCTATTGCAGCTACTACTACTTTTGATATCGTATTGGGAGTGAAGGCCTTCCCATATTTGGCGCACCTACATCCCTCCCTTGGTCTATTGCTGTCCTACCACATGGTCTGTTTGGATGTAGTTTTGTACCATGTGACTGCTGCAGCCTGAGATTAGCTGCAGCGATCACATGGGACAAAAGTACACCATCTGAAGAGGTCTACCAGGGACAAGTCGCAGCAGCGGTCACATGGGACAAAATTACATAATCTCAGGGGACTGGCGGTGACGCGTCATTCTGGGATTCCAGATATTTTATTGATATCTGTAGCGTCCATGGCCGCGGGCCGTCGGGTTTACTCACCTCCCGACACCCGCAGCCATGAATCAGTGAGCTCTAGCTCGCATCTCCTTCCTTGGAAACGCAAGCGCTCACTTCCGCTCCGGTCCGCTGTGTCCTGTAGGGTGCGCGCGCATGCTCGTGCCCAGTCTTAAAGGGCCAGCGCGCACACATGTGAACAATCATCATCATCAACTACAAATTATTTCCTGGACTATAGCAAGGACCCTGCCCTTCTGATCCTTGCCTGAACGTTGTTAGTGTATCCCAAGTCTGTCTTGCAAATGGTCCTTTAGTGTTTTCCTGTTCCAGTTGTTACCCATGCCGTTACCTGTTCCTGTATCCCGTGCTGTGTTCTTGTTCCTGTGCCTACTAGTGTTGGAGTCGTGTCTACTGCACCTGCTGTCGTTTGCCACATCCATTTATAATGGAATGATGTAACACCCAATATGATATCATAGCTGTTTTAATGATTTAATAAGCATGATATCATACTGAGCTACGTCATTGATGTAGCTTCAGGTGGCCCCTATTTACGTGCATTGTGCGTAAATCTCTTTATAAACTGTAAAATTAAAATCAAAAGGTAATTTAGCAACACAACTTAAGCCCCTCCAATGTGAGTTGGACGCACTGCAAAATCGGATGGACAGGTCAAACACAATGCTGATGTATTAGTTTATAATGGGATGTGAATTTGCTGTGCCCCCTCAACAAACCATTATGTGTCTTAAGTAGTCATGTAGTCCTCACTTAAAAAAATTCTATCGTTTTGTCAAAACTACTAAAAAGTCATACTGACATTTCAGAAATTTTGATTGTTGGGAGTCTGGGTGCTGAGAGCTCTACTAATGGCTGGAATGAAAGGCAGTAGCACACACCTTCTTCATTATTTTTTATCGGAAACTTCTCATAGCTGACAGTTTGCAACATTTGCATCTATTTTGGGCAATCATCTGTGACACTAGACAATTGTAGTTGTAAAAAAGGGATTTTTATATTGTGGACTTTTGCTGTTACCCCTACTTGTCATGTCTTGAAGGAAGAAATTCATCTTTTTTGGTGAAAATGTGTTTTTTACTTCACAAGTTATTGAGAATAGGTCAATTAGTACCTTTTCATATCTAATCTCTAAAATCGGGTTGCCGTCTAATGACTATTTTTACTATATACAGTTAAAACATTATCAAACTAGAACGCTGCCTGTAATAAATAGAAGTCAGACGGGTTCCCATATGTTAGAATTTTTAATCAATGAATCTATGGAAAGAGGGGCCACGGTAAAAATGTATTGTTCCGTAAAAGGCCAAATATCAGACAGATATCCCTGTAGGAAGAAAAAACAGAACCAAGATCCAGCGCTGGGTGTGCGTTAAAAAGGAACTCCTGTTCCAATTTTATTGGTATAACAAAGATAAAAATGATAGAACTATATGGAGTAGTTCTGTGGCAGAGTACAGGAATGAATGTTAGGTGAAGGATAGCAGTAAGCCCTGTTCAAATGTGCCTACGCGTTTCTGACACGTCTGTGTCCTTATTCATGGCATGCATAGGTACTCTGAGTACCTATGCATGCCATGAATAAGGACACAGACGTGTCAGAAACGCGTAGGCACATTTGAACAGGGCTTACTGCTATCCTTCACCTAACATTCATTCCTGTACTCTGCCACAGAACTACTCCATATAGTTCTATCATTTTTATCTTTGTTATACCAATAAAATTGGAACAGGAGTTCCTTTTTAACGCACACCCAGCGCTGGATCTTGGTTCTGTTTTTTCTTCCTGTTGTGTACCGCTGGCCGCGCGGGAATCCGGGCGCTGTCTGCACTCAGACACAACTAAACGGTGAGCTGGAGGTCTACCTCCCCCCTCTTCCCCATTCATTAATTTTGTGTATAGATATCCCTGTAGTAGAGGGTTATAGAAAATGGAATGCAATATGTCCAGATTTGTCAGAAGAAGACTGGGATGCTACCCTGAAGTCTATATGTAAAGTTACCCATAACCCCTCTCTACGTTCATCACAGTTATTTATATTTTATAAGACATATTTTCTTCCGAAATGGCTTTTTTCATGCGTTTATTAAAGTCTATTCAAACGGCCCCCATTGTATGACATCATTGGCAGATTTAATACATCTTCTTTGGAGGTGCCACTGACTTCACCGTGTTTGGCAGGATATTTTGGCACATCATTCTTCCTGCTTTGGTGTGGAGACCCTGTAATGTGTATTTGGGGTGAGATCTAAGGTTGGTTGACAAGGCTGTGAGAAAGAATATGGTTATATTAGGGATTCTATTAGCAAAGAAATTGATTCTTCAATATTGGACCTTTGGTATCCCCCTGGGTCTCCATGATGAATAAGTTTGCAGGTACTGATAAGCTTCGGGACCCGATTCTTTTTCGAGAAAGATGGTTCATTTGGTCATTACAGTTTCTGTCGTAGTCACCCTTTGTCTTTCTTTCTTTTTTTTGTGGTATTCTCTTTCATGGTGGCTGAAAAAGGGGGGTTGGGGTATGGGTAGATATTTGAGTACTGATTTTAATGACAGATTTCATTTATTTTTCTTGTTTCTGTTTTGTTATATTATGGTTTGATTGATTGCTACATGTATTGAAAAAAATAATAATAAATAATAATTAATAAAAAGGTTACAATCGTAGTATAATCTCAGCTATATTCTATACAGGTTTTCAGCCTATGGACTGGATATAAACAAAAAATGCTTCCATTCACTGACACCAAGCAGAAAAGGATGAGAAAATGGTGAGGAATCAAAGCACAAACTATTAGAAAGTTGCATAACGTTTCATTAAACAATGTTTAATATTTATTTTGAATTGTGAAGAGTGGAAAACGACTGGTTTTGGGAAAAGCAGATGCTGCAGAGTATCAGTTTTTAAAGACAATGCCAGCCAAAATTGTTACACTCTGCTATACAAAGTGCATGGTGTAAGGTGGTGGTACGTATAAAGTTCCTGAGTCCTGCACTACCTTCTCAGGACCCTTAGTTAAACAGTTTATCAGTTTTGCCTGCGGTGCCACTTTAAGGCCCAATGCACACATACATCACCGTGCAGTATTTACGGTCAGTAAATACTGCACAGACGGGCCGCGGAGTGTCATCCGCATTTGTGGACTGTGCTCACAGTAATAAGTAGAGGAACACGGTCCATAAATGCGAAAAATAGAACATGTCCTATTTTTTGCGGCTTATTTTTACGGTCTGGACACATACCCGGAAATATACAGGAAGGTGTTCGTGGCCGATAGAAATTGTGTCAGTATTTTATCTGTAATTGTGGATAAAAACTACGGACGTGTACATTGGGCCTAAGGCAACAATAATTTGTGGGCAAGCATTGTAATACGTCTATAACTATATGGGGAATCATACGTTTTAGAAGAAAAAGGATTTGGAATCTCTGCCTTATATAACCACAAGATAACTAAAAGACTTGCTGTAAAGGCACCAGAGATTTGGAGGAATTCTGTTTTTTTAAAGTGTAAAGCCACTAGACATCTGTGGCTTCCATTGTAAAGCCACAAAAATAATAACAGTAGTAATAGTATTAAGTGTAAAGGGCAGAAGGAAGCAAAATGCATGCAATGAAAATTATGAAAATAAGAATCATGTTTTATTTATAATTGTTTATAACTGTTACATACATTTATGTCGTTTTCATAGAAACATGTAAATACAATGAATAATGTAATCACAGTATAATGAGAGGCAATGGTTTCCGTATAGTACCATATGTTACAATAATTCACATTTTACCACATGTATTTAATGTGCTATTTAGACATTACAAACTTGGAATTTCCACGGAAACCATATGATGGAAAATATAAAATTATGTGTTTAAGTCAAATTGGCAGCAGTGCCAAGGTAATTCATGTTTTGGTCCATTGCTATAATTTGATAAGACCAATTTGTATAATATGGAGTAATTACAACAAGGTATTATCTTCAAAGAGGGAGAAATATCAAGTTGCAGTTCCACATTAAAGTTCACTGCACGGTCATAATTTGAAAGGAAAGTAACTATGCCCACAAGCTTTAAGGCAGGATCTGTAGATATAGAAGTTACCATTACTGCCCCACAAGTAGGCAATAGAATTCCTGCATATTTTTGCTTATTTATTCATATGTATGTGTGTATATATATATATATATATATATTTTTTATTTTTTTTTTCATTTATTTATATATAGCAATCTGGTTTCAGTTCATTAAATGAATAATAAATGACAAAAAATATTAGCACCGCCCAATTTTTATGATGCTCTAATTTAATAGTCATTTCTACAAGTGTGTAATCTCGGGATAGATATCAGGCAATCAGCAGGGGTCTGAGCGATGTGACTCTTCCGATCTCTAAATGAAAGTAGCCATAGTAAAGCATTGCCATAGCACTAAAGGGATAGGCAGCACGGTACATCAGTGACCCCGGGTTATAATGTGACCAAGGACAACATCTGCATAGAGTTTGTATGTTGTCGCTGTGTTAACGGGGGTTTCCTCTCACACACCAAAACACATACTAGATAATAGGCTTCCTACGAAATTGACCCAAGTGTGTGTGTATATGTGATAGGGAAATTAGATTATGGGCCCAATGGGGACAAGGGCTGATGTGAATGGTGACAAATTCTGTGCAGCACTGTGAAATGTGTTGGTGCTTTAACCCCTTAATGCACTATGATGACACTGTACATCATGGTGCGGGGACTAAAGTATGGAGCGGGCTCAAGCACTGGGCCTACTCCATATGCTCCAGGACTAAGCTGTGGGCCTTGGGGCCTAATGAATCTTCCTTCTTTTTGCTCCTATTAAGCCCTGCCTCTGGTAAAAATTACAATACACTGTGATACAATACACTGTGATCTGATTTCTGGTTCAAACCCCCTATGGGGACTAATAAAAATGTTGCAAATAGTTAAAAAAAAACTAATAGTGTACAAAAAATAAAAAATATTAAAGGTTGAAAAAAAACTTTTCCCAAAATCAACAAAATTGGTATCAAAGGTTGGAATTATTACAATATAACTGTGAAGGATTTTCCTGACACAGCTTCTGTGTCGACGCCCGTGGTTAATCAGCCTGCATCTGTTCCTATGTCTGCTAGAGTGACTCGATCTGCTACCACTCTGGCTGGTAGGCTGAGGAGTGGGAGAGCCTATCGCAGCCTGGCCAGACGGTTCTAACTCCCGCCCTTGGTCTACTTATACCTTCATTTGCTGCTTGTCCTTTGCCTGTGATTCTCCTGTTTCCTGGCTCTGCTGTTCCTGCTGTTACCATTGACCTCTGCTTCTTATTGACCCTTTCTTGACTATTCTCCTGCTCTGCATTTGTTACCACGTACACTCCGGGTTTGACTCGGCTCGTCAACTCCTCTCTGTTGCTCACGGTGTCGCCGTGGGCAACTGCCCCACATCCCTTGCTTTTGTGTACCCTTGTCTTGTTTGTCTTTCGTGCACATATTGAGCATAGGGACCGTCACCCAGTTGTACGCCGTCGCCTAGGACGGGCTGTGCAAGTAGGCAGGGACTGAGTGGCAGGTAGATTAGGGCTCATCTGTCTTTCTCCCTATCCTGACATTACATAATCACAGGCCCATATACCTTTTCTACCCTGGTCCCTGACACACTATGGACCCCCTTGAGGCCCTGGCTCCGCAAATGCAAGGTCTCTCCCTACAGGTCCAAGACCTGGCTCAGAGGTGCAACCAGCGTGATGCTACCCTGGTAGTGCCCTCCACCCCACCTCTTGAACCATACCTCAAGTTGCCTGACCAGTTCTCAGGGGACCGGAAGACTTTTTTCTCCTTTCGGGAAAGTTGTAGGCTCTATTTCCGTTTAAGGCCCCACTCCTCAGGTTCTGAGAGTTAGCGAGTGGGTATAATTATGTCCCGGCTCCAGGACGGCCCCCCGGAATGGGCTTTCTCCTTGGCCCCTGACGCCCCTGAACTCTCTTCTGTTGACCTTTTTTTTCGTCTCTCGGACTCATCTATGACGAGACTGACAAGATTGCCTTTGCCGAGAGTCAGCTGGTGACCTTACGTCAGGGTAAGAGACCCGTTGAGGAGTACTGTTCTGACTTTAGGAAGTGGTGTGTAGCTTCTCGGGGGAATGACCCTGCCTTGAGGTGCCAGTTTAGATTGGGCCTATCGAATGCTCTGAAAGACCTGTTAGTTAGTTATCCCTCTTCTGACTCTCTAGATCAGGTTATGGCTTTAGTGGTATGTCTTGACCGACGTCTCAGGGAACGACGACTTGAAAGTTTTTGTGCATTCTCCTCTGGCTCCCTTATGATGGCCTCCGAGGTTCTGCTGCTTCGTTCTTCCACGGAAAATTCGGATAAACCAATGCAAGTCGGGGCCTCCGTGTCTTCCCAACAACGTAGAGAGTTCCGCAGGAAGAATGGTCTCTGCTTCTACTGTGGGGATGGCAAGCATCAAGTGAACGACTGTCCTAGACGTAAGAATAAGCAGCCGGAAAACTTCTGCGCCTAAGTGACCATCGGGGAGGTCGCTTGGGCGCACAGGTATTTCCCTTATACATGAAACCTAATAAGATCTTGCTTCCCTTTCAGGTCTCTTTTTACGGTAGGTCTGCCACCGGCAGTGCCTTTGTGGATTCAGGGTCTTCTGCTAAAATTATGTCTGTGGAATTTGCTATGTCTCTAGCCATGCCATTGATTGATTTGCCTAAACCTGTCCCGGTAGTGGGTATCGACTCCACCCAACTTGCTAATGGTTATTTTACGCAGCATACCCCTGTTATTGAACTCATTGTGGGCTCCATTCATTCGGAGCAGTGTTCGGTGTTGGTGATGCAGGGATTATCGTCCGATTTGGTTTTAGGCCTTCCTTGTTTACAGATGCTTAATCCCAAGTTTAACTTGAATACCGGGGATCTTTTATTAAATGGGCTAATGAATGCATGACGTCCTGTTTTTCTATTAATTTGCTTTCTCTCGCTTAGGAGGTGAACACTCTACCTGAGTTTATTCAGGATTTCGTTGATGTTTTTTCTAAAAAAGCTTCCGAAGAGTTACCTCCTCATAGAGAGTACGATTGCGCCATCGATTTGGTACCAGGAGCTAAACTCCCTAAAGGTAGGATATTTAATCTCTCTTGTCCCGAACGTGAAGCCATGAGAGAATATATCCAGGAAAGCCTGGCCAAGGATTACATTCGTCCCTCTACTTCTCCGGTAGGTGCTGGCTTCTTCTTCGTAGGGAAGAAGGGTGGTGGTCTTAGGCCGTGCATCGATTACCAAAACTTGAATAAGGTCACTGTAAGGAACCAATATCCCCTTCCGCTGATTCCGGATCTCTTCAATCAGGTTCAGGGGGCCCAATGGTTCTCTAAGTTTGATCTTCGGGGGACTTACAACCTTATCCGAATCAGAGAAGGGGATGAGTGGAAGACTTCGTTTAACACGCCCGAAGGTCATTTCGAATACTGTAATGTTCCCGCGGTCTTCCAGAGTTTCATAAATGAGATTTTAAGAGACTACCTGGGGGTATTTCTTGTAGTGTACCTTGATGACATCCTAGTGTTTTCCAAGGACTGGTCCTCCCACATTGAGCATGTCAGGAAGGTGCTCCCGGCCCTTCGGGAAAATAGACACTTTGCTAAAACCGAAAAATGTGTGTTTGGGGTGCAGGAGAGACAATTTTTGGGTCAAATCCTCACTCCTAACGAATTCCGCATGGACCCTGCCAAGGTTCAGGCTGTGGCTGAATGGGTCCGACCTGCCTCCCTGAAGGCTTTACAGTGCTTCCTGGGGTTTGCTAATTATTATAGGAGATTTATTGCTAACTTCTCGGTCATCGCTAAGCCTCTTACGGACCTTACTCGCAAAGGTGCCGATCTCCTCCACTGGCCTCTGGAGGCGGTCCAGGCTTTTGAGGTCCTTAAGAGGTGCTTTATCTCTGCCCCAGTGCTGATTCAGCCTAACCAGATGGAGCCATTCATCGTGGAGGTTGACGCCTCCGAGGTGGGAGTGGATGCTGTCCTGTCCCAGGGTACTAGGTCTCTCACCCATCTCCATCCGTGTGCCTACTTCTCCAGGAAGTTCTCCCCCACTGAGAGTAACTATGACGTTGGCAACCGCAAACTCTTAGCCATTAAATGGGCATTTGAAGAGTGGCGCCACTTCCTGGAGGGGGCTAGTCACCAGGTAACGGTCCTTATCAACCACAAGAATCTGTTTTTTCTATAATCTGCCCGGAGGTTAAACCCGAGACAAGCTCGATGGGCGTTGTTTTTTACTAGATTCAACTTTGTGGTCACCTATAGGGCTGAGTCTAAAAATATTAAAGCTGATGCGCTGTCGCGTAGCTTCATGGACAGCCGTCCTCCGAAGAAGGATCCTGCTTTTGTTTTACCCCCAGATATAATCATATCCTCTATTGATTCTGACATAGTCTCCGAAATGGCGGCTGATCAAGGTTCAGCTCCCGAGAACCTTCCTGAGAACAAGCTGTTTGTTCCCCTGCAATTCCGGCAAAGGGTACTCAGGGAGAATCATGACTCTGCACTATCTGACCATCCAGGCATCCTGGGTGCCAAGCACCTAATTTCTAGAACCTATTGGTGGCCTGGGTTGCTTAAAGACGTTAAGGCCTATGTCGCCGTTTGTGAAATTTGTGCTAGGTCCAAGACTCCCAGGTCCCGACCAGCGGGCTTACTTTGTTCTTTGCCCATTCCCCAGAGACCTTGGAGCCATATCTCCATGGATTTTATCACCGATCTGCCTCCATCCCAAGGCAAGACGGTGGTGTGGGTTGTAGTAGACCGCTTCAGTAAGATGTGCCACTTTGTGCCCCTCAAGAAACCAGCCAATGCCAAGACGTTAGCTACCTTGCTTGTCAAAAACATCCTGCGGCTCCATGGGGTTCCTGTCAATATTGTTTCTGACAGAGGGGTACAGTTTGTTTCATTGTTTTGGAGGGCTTTCTGTAAGAAGTTGGAGATTGATCTGTCCTTCTCCTCGGCCTTCCATCCTGAAACTATTAGCCAAACCGAGATGACTAATCAGTCTCTAGACCAATATTTAAGGTGTTTTATCTCTGACTGCCAAGATGATTGGGTCTCATTCATTACCCTTGCCGAATTTTCCCTCAATAACCGGGTCAGTAACTCGTCAGGGGTCTCCCCCTTTTACTGTAATTTTGGTTTAATCCACGGTTCTCCTCCGTTTCAACTGGTGGTTCCAACAATCCTGAGGTAGATGTCATTCATCGGGAACTGTGCACAGTCTGGGCCCAGGTTCAGAAGAACCTTGAGGCGTCCCAGAGCATACAAAAGACTCAGGCAGATAAAAGACGTTCTGTTAACCCCTTGTTTGTGGTCGGGGATCTGGTGTGGCTGCCTTCAAAAAATTTGCGTCTTAAAGTTCCGTCCAAAAATTTTTCTCCCCGGTATATAGGGCCGTACAAGGTCATTGAGGTCCTTAACCCTGTCTCCTTCCGGCTGGAGTTACCCCCGTATTTTCAAATACACAACGTGTTCCATGCCTCCCTCCTGAAACTCTGCTCCCTGTCCTTGGCTACCTCGAGGAAACCTCCGGTCCCTGTTCTTACCCCTGAAGGGGTAAATATGAGGTGGCCAAGATTGTGGACAGCAGGATGGTCCAAGGCTCCCTCCAGTACCTGGTCCATTGGAGAGGATACGGGCCTGAGGAGAGGACTTGGGTACCCGCCCGGGATGTTCACGCTGGGTTATTGCTCAGGAAGTTCCATCTTCGGTTCCCCAACAAGCCAGGTCCATCTAGGAAGGGTCCAGTGGCCCCTCATAAAAGGGGGGGTACGGTGAAGGATTTTACTGACACAGCTTCTGTGTCGACGCCTGTGGTTAATCAGCCTGCATGATTCCTGTGATGTTCCTAGGTCTGCTAGAGTGACTCGATCTGCTACCACTCTGGCTGGTAGGCTGAGGAGTGGGAGAGCCTATCGCAGCCTGGCCAGACGGTTCTAGCTCCCGCCCTTGGTCTACTTATACCTTCATTTGCTGCTTGTCCTTTGCCTTTGATTCTCCTGTTTCCTGGCTCTGCTGTTCCTGCTGTTACAATAGACCTCTGCTTCTTATTGACCCTGGCTTGACTGACTATTCTCCTGCTCTGCATTTGTTACCACGTACATTCCTGGTTTGACTCGGCTCATCCACTCCTCTCTGTTGCTCACGGTGTCGCCGTGGGCAACTGCCCCACATTCCTTTGCTTTTGTGTACCCTTGTATTGTTTGTCTTTCGTGCACATATTGAGCGTAGGGACTGTCACCCAGTTGTACGCCGTCACCTAGGACGGACTGTGCAAGTAGGCAGGGACTGAGTGGTGGGTAGATTAGGGCTCACCTGTCTTTCTCCCTATCCTGACATTACAATAACCTTATTTAACTCACACAGTGAATGGCATAAAAAAAAATTAATAAAGAAGATCAAAAATTCGTATGTACCAAAAAATGATACCAATAAAACTACATCTCATCCCGCAAAAAATAAGCCTTCCCACCGCTCAAACAATGAAAAATAAAAAAGTTATAGCTCTCAGAATATGGCGACACAATTTACAATTTTTTTAACATTTTTTTACTTCCAGACATTCAAAAAATATATATAAATTTGGTATCGCCGTAACACGGTGAAAGACGTAAAAACGACACCCATTATATGGTACTTTAAATGGTGCCAATAAAAACTACAACTACTCCCGCAAAAAATAAGCCTTCATACCGCTCTATTGACGTAAAAATAAAAAGTTATGGCTCTTGGAAGGAGGGGAGTGAAAAACGAAAACTAAACAACTAAAAATGGCTTGGACTTTAAGGGGTTAAAAGCAATGGGAAATAAAACACATAATAGTGAATAAAAAAAGTTTATCCTTATATGAAACTGGGTTTAAATTAAATAAGGACTTTTATTATAGAGTGAGTAAGCTTTCTTTGAATGGAACCACTGCGGTGTTGCTAACAGTGTGTGAAGAGTGGGAGAAGAGGGTTGCATTGACAATCCAACACAATGGGCAGCACTTTGAACACATTTTCTAAGTGGTCAGAAACTTGTAAATAACTCATGAAAGAATAAAGTAACGTTAAAACCAAGCACGCCATTGTTTTTCTTGTGAAATTCTCGATAAGTTTGATGTGTCACATGACCCTCTTCCCATTGAAAAAACTAACGTTGGATACAAAATGGCCGACTTCAAAATGGCCGCCATGGTCAACACCCAGCTTGAAAAGTTTCCCCCCTCCCATATACTAATGTGCCACAAACAGGAAGTAAATATCACCAACCATTCCCATTTTATTTAGGTGTATCCATATAAATGGCCCACCCTGTAGATCTATTTATCAGTCTAGTTCTAGTCTAGTTCTCTTTACTCCACATTATGTAGACAAAACATGTAGAAAACCCCCTTGACCATTTCTTATTGTTACAAAATTCTTTCAGAATTATGATGAATTAATACTTCACTACCATGGTATTTGCAGATGGTGCAATAGAAGTAAACCATCATTGTTGGTGGTCCATATTTCTTCCTACAGTATATTAATAAAGTAGACAATGTAATATGGAGTTGGTCATAGAACAAAAAATGATATGATATGATGGAAACAATACTAATACTGGAACATATTCATAAAAACAACAGAGCATTTGGGTTTATTCATGATAGCAAGAAAAAAATTAGAGGTCTTGGCCGTAGCAACCAAACAGATTTCATCAGTTATTTTTCTACTTCTCAAAATGATTCCGTATGGTGAAGATAAATGTAGTTTTATAGATTAGTACATTTAACCATTCAAATAATCTTTTCTTCAGTGCATTAAAGGAAACTTTGTTTTATTCATTTTAGCACTTAGAATTATAGCATTATATATTAGTATAGAATTAGATTGCTATGGAAGATATTGATGATCTGGCGAATTCTTTAAAGAATAGCGGCATATAAAATTAAACTTTTCACTTTCAGTGGAATTTATATAGTTATATTTAAATGCGGCTATAAATTAATGATTTGAGTCAAAACACAGGGAAGTTGGACCAGTACTAGTCAGAGAGTATGCCCGATAACAGGAACTCTGCATTGCAGAAAAGCCTGGCTGGGCTGTGCACTTTCTTATACAGTACCTCGGTGATATCAACCTAATAAAGTTTATGTTATGGGGGAACTCCAGCAAAAATGTTTTCCCTCCTAGTGATCCACTACCCTCATTCCTACTTCAAAAAATCTTGATGGACAAGTACAGCATTCTATAATTCTTTCCTAGCAGTATATTCTCGCTTAGATGTGTTGACTACTTTGCCAAGCATCTTTACGCAGGCTAAAATCAGTTTACAATCTCTACTGTAGAAGTGACAGATCTGGCTGCTTCTGTTCTATGGGGGACCCTGGTAGGGAAACATAGGACTACATAATGGCTGAATACTAAATATGACATAGGGAAGGAGTAGTGTTTGGTGGCAGAACAGAATTAGATGAAAAATCCAAACTCGGGAACCTTTATTCTAATAAGACTAGTTATTAGACTCTACAGGAACAAGACAATGATAGATTGAGATCAGTTTAAATTGAGTTTTTTTTTTAACATCTATACATCTATATGCTTGATAAATCTAATCTAGTGTAATTTGTTTAATTTATATTTGGCATACCTAGATATATATGACAAAGTATCCTCTTCCGTGAAAGGTTTAATAGATAAAATATACATTAGCTAGTAGTATAACTAAATGTCCTGAACCTCATATAAGCTGAGCTGATGTGCAGTATATATGTAACAGATGTTTTAATTACGTCATGTGACCAGGGGACCTGAAAATCAGTCACCATACATACATATACACACACACACACGCACGCACACACGCTTTACAAAGAGTAATTTTCTATACCGTTTCCCAGGTGGGTCACAACAATCATTGCCCTGGACCTGAGTGTACCAGCAAACTCCAAAATGGACTGCCAGAAGACACCCATATATATCACCGAGTCGGCATAAAATATATTTGGGAATTTTCTTATGTCTTTGTATTTCACTTTTATTTTATAGAAGAGACTTTTGAAATAGGGTTTCCAGTTTCAGCAAATAAAGCTTGAACTCTATTTGCTGAATCTTGGAAACCCATTTTAAAAGTCTGAAGAATAGAAGGTTCATCAGTTAATAATACAGAATCAAATGCAGAGCAAATATTGAAAATTAATTGGCAAAACTGTAGCTTCACATAAATATAATCCATAAGTGAGGGTGAAAAAGGAAATAGTGGACAGAGATTGTGATGATCAAGAAACCAAGTGAATGGAACTAGATAAAGAAATAAATATTGAAACAACCAATATGGTGGTATGCAGGCCTGGCCTTAGAAGTGTACAACCTGTGCACAGGGCGCATCAGCTGTCCTCGCTGTAGGTGGCGCTCAAGATTGCCTGGTACCTGAGGCTTTTAACCACCATGAATCATGATATTAATTATATTGCAGTTTTATTTAGTTATTGTATAGCACTGGTATAGTCATATGGTTGCTTTGTCAACAGTGCTGGCCGATCTGCCTTCCGAATCATAAACTTCTAGTGGGGGACGAGAAACCCAGCAACATAGGAGGTACCCCTTAACATATTTAGGCCTCATGCACACAACGGTGTACATTTCAGCCCATAATGTATATTCCTTTTGTATTGATGTTACAGCTTTATCACATTCAAGTGAATGGGAAGAAGCTGCAACACCAAGTACAGCCACTACTAAAAAGATGGCGTTATGCAGTAAGAAACTAAGGAAGTGGCAGCAGTGCTTGCCCTAATGCCACTTTCCCTACAAACTTCGGATCAACAGGAGTGCTGAGAGTCAGACCCTCACTGATCTTTTATTGATAGCTTATCCTGAGGATAGGCCATCAATATTAAAAACCTGGATAACCCCTTTAACTGTTTGTTACGTTTTTCCTAAACCTGTAGGGTAAGGACACACTTAGCGTCCTAGTTGTATTTATTTAATTTTTACGTGCTTGGGAAGGAAAGTGTGTCCTTGTGAAGAGAACCTATCTCCATGTTCACCCTATCTATTTTATTTCAAAAGACGTTATCCCACAGAAAAATAAAACATTATTAAAAAAATGCCCCAAAAAATATTTGACATAAATAAAAAAAAAAAATATATATATATATATATATATATATATATATATATATATGGCGAATGTGGTACTTTTTAACTTTCACATGGAGCCAGTGAATATTTATGCTCAACGGGGCCCTATTTGTAAGTTTGCTATGGGGCCTACCCTTTGCTAGTTACACTCCTGACCGTGTGTATGGGCTGTGGTTCTGTTCTGGAGGACAGTGTTATTGTGTCAGAGTTGCAGTTTGTTAGAGAGAGCAGCCCCTCTGTGGTGAGTGTTCATGGCATCAGAGGGTGACAAACAAATTCTACTCTCCACAGAGGACATGAGTGGCTTGTGCTCGGGGGGCTCCAATGTCTGTGGAGATGAAATGGCCACAATGTTCTACAGTAGGAAGTAAAAAAACAGATGCTGTGGTGGGAATTATGCAAGCTCAGCGGTCTGGACAGCAGAAGGAGAGCAGGACACAACAGTATTGTGTATATTGGTGCAATGGTCTGCATACACCAACTAAAAGGAGGTTTCCAGCTTTAAAAAGATTATTATGGAAGTTACTTATGGGATAAAATACCAAAAGGGGACAATCTCACTTTTTAAATTCCCCGCCATTCTATCGCCAAAAGTGACCTGTGACCCCTTGCTATTTTATCCCATAAGAAGCTTCTAGACTAATTTAAAAGCTGGAAATCTCTTTTTAGTTATGGGATGTAAACAGAGACCAACATGGGACCACAGGCGCACGAATAGCGTTGGATTTAAAAGGTGAGCATGTCCCTTTTGGTATTTTTTATGCTATTAAAAGGTGTAAACCCCTTTAAATGAGTTATAGTGAGTGCATGTTCGGAATTGTATTCTCAAATCTCCCCCATCACACACCCTTACTCTCCTAGAGCAGCCAGGATTATAGTTAGCCCTCCACCATGCCCACTAACAGAATAGCGGTTCATGTTGGGAGTTGTATGAGAAGTTGTATGAGGCCTTTATTCTTTTCTTATGACAAGATTTGTCCTTTTTTTTTCATGAACATGCAGTGTAAAATTCCTGCAACACCTATTTTCATAACTGTGTTCTTTATTTTCATAATCACGTCCACAAATATGTCGCTAAATGGATAGCTCCACTACCTCTGCTGCCTCCACCTTTGCTGCTCCAGACACTATAGCCCTGGCACTTTTTTGGGTTAGGGTGACACCCGTGGCATCATACTGATCTTTATATTTTTAACAGGTTTGTCATACAGTAGTGACAGGTTCTCGTTAAATGGCCAATGATTTCTCAACTCAAGAGTTGATCGTATCTTAACTTGATGGACATATGTCTTTTTCCAACTATAATATTTAACAGATTTCAAGATTAATTGTTAACATTCCTATGTGTAGTTGTCCATTATTAACTTCTCTGTTTTGCATAGATTGCTTTTTACCTAAACCTTTTGCAGCATTACTAATACAATCATTTATACTAACTAAAAATACATTAATCAGCATTTTAACCAAACTAATAATAATAAGAGTGTTGAGTATAATTCAAGTTGAAATCTTGATGGGAGTGATTCATAAAGAATGTCTCATCGGAAATAGGACATTATTTGTTGGTTTTGAGAATGGCCTACTTCCAAGCCATCAAATTAGATGTGTGCTTAAAGTTTTGGTTATTAGAACTTCTGTTTGGAAACATAACTATGCAGAAAAGTCTTCCAGACATCATTTCAGCTCATCCGAGGACAATTTTGGCTGGAATGAAAATGACAGCTGTTTCTTATATTTATTATACAGCACTAAATCATGGACTGTTGACAATCAATGTAATTAGTATCCGCTGAATGCTTTACAATGACATATTTTAGCTCACATAAAATAACCTAATAGAGATACATCGGGGGATTTTTCACATCACTATTTCATACTTTCCAGTAGAGAAATTGACCATTAGACTAAATACTGGCTTTAGTATATTTCGATCTCTATTTTTTTTATGAAACAATTCTGCAAAGTTCCACAATGAGTCTCATTTGTGGTCATGGTTCTATTGTAAGTTAATATAAACCCACAACGTATAGAATGGGAAATGGAGCTAGATAAATGAATGTGACAGAAATATATTTTCAGAATTGTGTTTTCCTTTCATTTTGATCAAAGAATGCCCAGAAAATGCATCAAAAATACCATGTGCGAACATATCCTAGGAGTAGAAAAGCAGCTGCAAGGCGCAAGGTTTAAAATTTTACCTTTTCACCGCCTGAAATTCGTGTGCTGTACTTGTTCAATAGAGTTTTTGTCTTTCCACATTCTAACAGACAAAACTTTTTTTTATTTTTACATTGATGAAGTATGGGGTCTTGTTTTTTTGCGAGACGTGGTAGTTGTTTTGGGAAATATCTTGTGATATACATAAGTAAGCATTTAATTTATATTAAAGTGGTTTTCCCATAATCAATATTTATCACCAATCCACAGGATAGGTGATAGGATCCCCACCAATCACGAAAACTGGGTTACCTTGCCATTCCTGGGAGCCCCATAAGAATGGAGCGGTAGTGCACTTGCTCAGCCTCCGCTCGATTCATTTCTATGGGGCTGCCGAGCACTATCTTCATTTATTGTATATTACCTTTACTGAAAATATTGTTAAATTTTTATTACAGTCTTCAGGGAACTTTAATTTTTCTCCCTGACTGAAAAAGCGACGCCTGTCCCTGAACATGTGATTAGGTGTTATGTTCCACTCACCCCCTCCCCATAGATTTCAATCCGCCCCTGTACTAGCCATTGCATACCAGGAACACTGCATCAGACCTGCCATTTTGGAGATGCTCTGACCCAGTTGTTTTGCCATTACAATGTGGCCCTTGTCAACAGGGGGACCCACATTTAATTTTGCCCAGGGGGTCCCTAGACTGCATATAATGTATAGAAACTTTTACTGTTTCAATGGCTTTTTAATAACTTTTGTTGTGTGATATCACGCTGCAGCAATTTATCAGAGTCAAGTTAAACTTTGCAACATCTGTACAGGTCCTTCTCAATAAATTAGAATATCATCAAAAAGTAAATTTATTTCAGTAATTCAATTCAAAAAGTGAAAATCATATCTTATATAGATTCATTACACACAGAGTGATCTATTTCCAGCATTTTTTTTTCTTTTAATGTTGATGATTATGGCTAAGGGTATGTTCACACGGCAGCGTCCGTAACAGCTGAAATTACGGGGCTGTTTTCAGGAGAAAACAGCCCCATCATTTCAGCTGTAACGGCATGTGCAGGCGCTTGAACGCCGCGTCCATTACGGACGTAACTGGAGCTGGTTTTCCATGGAGTCCATGGAAAACGGCTCCATTTATGTCTGAAGAAGTGACATGACACTTCTTTGGCGCGGGCGTCTATTTACGCGCCGTCTTTTGACAGCGACGCGTAAATATACGCCTCGTGTGAACAGACAAACGTCAGCCCATTGCTTTCAATGGGCAGATGTTTGTCAACGCTTTCAAGCCGTAATTTCGGATGTAATTCGGGGGTTAAAACACCCAAATTACGTCCGTAAATAGGCCGTGTGAACATACCCTAACAGTTAATGAAAACCCAAAATTTAGTCTCACAGAAAATTTGAATATTATGTAAGCCCAATTTCAAAAATGATTTTTAAAACTGAAATGTCGTCCTACTGAAAAGTATGTACAGTATCCAGATGTAGCCATCTTTAACTTGATTCTGATCACTTGCTGCAGAGTGATATCACACAACAAAAGCCATTGAAAAGTCAGTGAAAAAGTCAAGGCAGACACTGTAGAAAGTACTGCAGCCTGTGGCTCACTGATAGTTTTCCTGCCTACTCTGCACCATCAGGGAGGGGCCAATCCCCGATCTTCTGTGTAAAAGAATCTAAACTGTGTAAGAGCATTCTGGAGAATTCATCATTGTAAGGCCTCGTGCACACTTACATCACTGTTTTCACGGCCGCTTTTGACGGGTCCGTGAACCCGTTTTAGCGGCCGTGTGATTTCCGTGTGCACTCCCGTGTGCACTCCGTGTTTCCGTTTCCGTGCGCCGAGCATGGTACTGTCCAGGGTGCTGAAAGAGTTAATGGGCTGCACTGATCGGCGGTAACTCTTTCAGCACCCTGGACAGTACCATGCTTGGCGCGCGGAAAATAAAATTTTAATGCAATAAAAAAAAAAAAATAATAAGTTCATACTTACATTCCTCCTGTCCGGCCTCCAGTGATGACGTTCAATCCATGTTGCCGCTGCAGCCAATCACAGACTGTAGTGGCGGTCACGCACGTCAGGATGACGTCAGAAGGCCGGCCTCCAGGGATGACGCTTCATCCCACGTGACCGCCTCTGCAGCCAATCACAGGCTGCAGCGGCCTCTGCAGCCAATCACAGACAGCAGCGGCCTCTGCAGCCAATCACAGGCTGCCGCGTCACAAAAGGTCGGACTGGAGGAAGAAGAGGGACTCGTCACCAAGACAACGACCGGGTACGTATGAAATGCTTTTTATTTTATTTTTAATCAGCAGCCTCTTTTCTCTATCAGTTATTGATAGAGACAAGTGGCTGCCGATTAGTGTAATATTTTTCTAATGTTTTTCTGCCCGCCCGGCGGTTGCTAGGCAACGGCTTGGTCACACACGGACGGCACACGGATGGCACATGGATGCCTTCCGTGTGCCTTCAGTTTTTTTGACGGCCCCATTGACTTGCATGGGCCTCACGGTCATGGAATCCTGGACCAAAGTAGGACATGCTCTACTTTGGATCGGAACGGAGCAACGGACCGTCAAAAAAACTGTAGTGTGCATGGCCCCATTGAAATGAATGGGTTCAGGGTGCTATCAGTGACAAAAACGGATAGCGCCCTGAAGGAAAAAACTGAAGTGTGCATGACGCCTTAAAGGGAACTTTTATGTCTAAAGTACAGAACAATGTCCTATGTAAGATCAGGGAGGCAGGGCAGACAACACTGTAAGGAAAAATATGCAGGGCAGACTTCTTGATGAATTATAGACATTTGAACATTTAATTAGAAATAATTTAGATTGAGTTATTAAAATGAACACTAACTTTACAAAGAAGTTACGCTAATCTAATAGCATACCTGATATAGAGCTACTTTTTATTTTACTTACAGTTAAAATGTAATTATTTTATCCATGCAAACTCTGTGTGATGTTAATGCTACAAGGTGTCTTCCTTGCTGTAATCTGCTGTCCACCCACTGTTGTCAAGCATTGGTCGTCCCTGGTTACAAAGCAGAAGTCACGGGCTGCAGACGGTGGGGGTGTATCACTTCACTGCCTGGCTATAACAATCTATGGAGAGGGGAGGGGGGAGAAGAGAGAGAGTGAGTCAGCAGACATACACAGACTGCAGAGAGAGACACAGACTGCTGGTAAGACTTCTATTACATCCCAGTGCTGGATTCTCAGCTACACTAGTCATTACTGCTGTATAATGTACTCCATGCTGCTGCTACTAAATATGTTAGATAGAGATAGGAGAGCAGGATTCCGCTCTCTATGTGAGCAGTGTATGGAAGACACGATAGCCGCTAATCTCCGCCCACTAGCTTTGAGACAATTGAGAATTGGAGATAGAACTTGCGGAGGGGAAAACTCTTAAATAATGCAGAATACAAGTAATTTAATGGACAGAAATAGTGTTATTCCTCATGTACACACATATGTCAGCTTATTAGGTATGCTTTGACTATTTTTCAGTTTAGAGTTTTGTTTTTTAAAAGTAGAAATATACTTTAAATCATTGGATACTTAGCATGTCTGACATACAGCCCTTCCAACAATGTGAGTGTCTATACATTGCTTATGCCAAAACACTGCATTATTCAGCTGGCTAGTGCAGTGTGAGAGAACACTTCTCACATCCCTAATCCTTAGAGTGTTTTTGTAAATATCAGGTTTGAGTTGTGTGCGAAGGTGATCACTTAAAGCACCAGGTATGAAAAGTGACAGGACAAGATGATCTAAAATGGATTTTAGTGTATGGTCATAGTCAGGGGCGGATTATAATAAGGGCAATCTGGACAAGTGCCCAGGGCCCGAGACTGGAAGGGGGCCCAGTTCGCCGGAGTGAAGCGGGACCTCTCACCAAATGATGCGAATACTATTGCTTACATTAGCGCTGGTGAGAAAGGGAACTGTCTGTTCCCTTCCTCCCATTCGGCGTCTCACTAATGACACAGTCAGCGCGATGATGTCATCACGCCGACTGCGCGGTTACGATGGATGACGCTGTCTGGTCTCTGAGCCCTCCTGCGGCGCTGGAGGAAGACGCGGGAACGGGGAATGTTTTGTTTTTTTCTCGGCAGCGTTGGGGGCAATAGCTATAGGGGGCATTATCTAGAGTGGGCATTGTAACTGCCACTATCTACAGGGGACATTATCTACAGTGGGCATTATCTACAGGGGGCATTGTAACTGGCGCTATCTACAGGGGACATTATCTACAGTGGACATTATCTACAGTGGGCATCGTAACTGGCGCTATCTACAGGGGACATTATCTACAGTGGGCATTGTGACTGGCGCTATCTACAGGGGACATTATCTACAGTGGGCATTGTAACTGGTGCTATCTACAGGGGACGTTATCTACAGTGGGCATTGTAACTGGCGCTATCTACAGGGGACATTATCTACAGTGGGCATTGTAACTGGCGCTATCTACAGGGGGCATTGTGACTGTCGCTATCTAGAGGGGGCAATGTTAGTGTGTGGTATTTTACTTTACAGTGTTTGACACAATTTCATGGGCACAGTGTATAATACTATTATATTCAGGGGTGCAGTGTATAGTACTATTATATTCAGGGGCACAGTGTGTAATACTATTATATTCAGCACAGTGTATAGTACTATTATATTCGGGAAATATGTGGGCGAGATCCTCCAGCTCACCTGACACTTGGCATGTGTGTCATAGACATCGCACGGAATCTCGTGTCGGCGCATGATGGGTAAAGGCAGGCAAAGGCAGGGTTGAATCCAGCGTTGTAGAGGATAAAACGGAAACTTATTCCAAGTTTACTGGTATCAAGATTTAAAAAGGTCCAATAGGTATGGAGTCCTGGTGTGCAGATAGGAGTGTGTGTCGGTCCAGTCGTCCACTCCTATCTGCACACCAGGACTCCATACCTATTGGACCTTTTTAAATCTTGATACCAGTAAACTTGGAATAAGTTTCCGTTTTATCCTCTACAACGCTGGATTCAACCCTGCCTTTGCCTACTATTATATTCAGCAGAGTGTATGGTACTATTATATTCAGGAGCACAGTGTATAGTACTATTATATTCAGGAGCGTAGTGTATAGTACTATTATATTCAGGAGTACAGTGTATAGTACTATTATATTCAGGAGCTGTAATGATGGGGGTAGGGAAACGGACAAGTGAGCCCTAATCTACCCGCCACTCTGTCCCTGCCTACTTGCAACGACCCGCCCTAGGCGACGGGGTACAACTGGGCGGCGGTCCCTACGCTCAGTAAGTGCACGAGACAAACAGACAAGGGTACACAAAGCTAAGGGAAATGGGGCAGTTGCCCACGGCACACCGTGAGCAACAAGAGTGGCGAACGAGCCGAGTAAAACCAGGAGAGAACGAGGTACCAAACGCAGAGCAGGAGAGTAGTCAGTAAGCCAGGGTCAGTATGGAGCAGGATCAAATAGTTAGAAGCTGTAGCTGGGCCAGGAAACCACACGAGAAGAATCACAAGCAAAGGAGGAACAGGAAAGGCAGGTATAAATAGACCGAGGGCGGGAGCTAGCTCCGTCTGGCCAGGCTGCGATAGGCTCTCCCACTCCTAAGCCTGCCATCCTGAGTGGTGGAAGATGGGCATATCTGGTTTGGTTCTGGTGTTGTATATATGTACTGAGCTCGGTTCTGTTGCTGCATATATGTACTGAGCTTGGTTCTGGGTCTGTATATTTGTACTGAGCTTGATTCTGGGTCTGTATATATTTACATTCTCTTAAGGTAAAAGTAGATGTTAAAATCTACTTTTACCTTAAGAGAAGGTAAATATATACATTAAAAACTAAACCCAAAAAAACATGGAGGAATCTCAGTTTTTTCCAATTCACCCATTATATGGTACTTTAACCCCTTCCCGCCATTTCACGTACAGTTACGTCATGGGAGATGGCCTTTTCCCGCATCTCCACGTAACTGTATGTGATGGAGATGAAGCTGGCTCAGGAGCTGAGCCAGCGACATCACCGCCGGGTGACAGCTGTATGTTACAGCTGGCACCCTGAGGTATAGGCCAGGACCGGAGATAGCCTCCGATCCGACCGATTAACCCCTCACATGCTGTGTTCAATAGAGATCGCAGCATGTGAGGAGTTTATAGCCACCGGCGCCCCAGCAACTTGATCGCTGGGTTGCCGGTGGCTGCAAATGCGATCGGAGGGGTAATACTTACCTCCCGATCAGCCTGTAACGGAATCCTCCTATGTCCCGTTGTCGGCAGGGCACAGGAGGCTTCCGGTACCATCTGCAAAATGGCGCCGGCTCAGCTTCCGGCTCAGAAGCTGAGCCGGCATCATCAGCAGTGGGTGTCCGCTGTATGTTACAGCGGACACCCCGATCTAACGCCAGGAACCGGAGCTAGCTCCGATTCCTGGCATTAACCCCTTCAATGCAGCGATTCAATGCAATCGTTGCATCAAAGTGGTTTGTATGCAATCGGCAGCCCTGCCATGCGATGGCAAGGCTGGCGACTGCTACTATGGCAACAGGATGCCTAACAATGGCTTCCTATCTGCCATTACGTTAGCCGATTAGGCCCCGCCCGGAGGCGGAGCCTGATCGGCTTGCTGTCAGTGAACAACTGACAGTTCTAATACATTGCACTACATAGGTAGTGCAATGTATTAGAACATGAAACAAACAGTTGGAACTTCAAGTCCCCTACTGGGACTAAAGAAAAGTGTAAAAAAAAGTGTAAAAAAAGTAAAAATAAAAGTTGTAAAATTTATAATAAAAGTTTCAAATAATAACACAAAACACAATCGCCCTTTTTCCCTTATCAAGTCATTTATTATTGAAAAAAATAATAAAGCCATACATATTTGGTATCGCTGCGACCGTAACGACCTTAACTATAAAAATATTATGTTATTTATTCCGCACAGTGAACACCGTAAAAAAATAACTAAAAAATACTGACATTATTGCTATTTTTTGGTCACTTTGTCTTCCAAAAATTGAAATAAAAAGTGATCAAAAAGTCGCATGTACCCAAAAATGGTACCTATAAAAACTATAACTCGTCTCGCTAAAAACAAGCCCTCATACAGCTCCGTCGACGAAAAATGTAAAACCGTTATGGCTCTCACAACTTGGCGACAGAAAAAATCCATTCTCTTTACAAAAGTTATTTTATTGTGCAAAAAGTTGTAAAACATAAAAAGTGCTATAAATTAGGTATCGCCGGAATCGGACTGACCTGCAGAATAAAGGTAACATGTAATTTATAACGCATGGTGAACGCTGTATAAAAAGAACTAAAAAAATATGCCAGAATTGCTGTTTTTTGGTCACCTTGCCTCCCAAAAAAAAAGGATAACAAGTGATCAAAAAGTCGCATGTGCCACAAAATGGTACCAATAAAAACTACAGCTCGTCACACAAAAAAAAAACAGCCGTCATACCACTACGTCTATGAAAAAATAAAATTAGTCAAGGCACCAATAAGCCAGGAAATAAAAATATGCAGTTGTGCCGGCCCGAGGGGAACGTTTCTTCTGTTTCAAGAGGCGATTTATCTAGGCCCCTAAAATTAGGGAACCAGGAAGGGGAGGGCCCAAACATATCTGCTGGAAGTGAGGGCGCCCGTATTATACCAGGACAACACTTTCCTGCAAAATCTCCCAAACTGCAAAGGTGCGGAGTGTGGACCAAAAGGGGGATAAGTAAAGACCATTTATTAGTGCGACACCGGCCTGTGCAGAAAGGATTGTGTCACAGCATAACACACATCTATGGATTATGTTATTTATTTTTTTTACCCCACTATACCACCTGACTATGCCCCTTATATACTCCGCCCGCCTTACATGTACACCCACATTATAAACGGAAACACCAGTAAGACTTAAAACAAAACTACTACAAGCAAAATCCACGCTACAAAAGCCAAATGGCGCTACCTCCCTTCTGAACCCTACAGTGTGCCCAAACAGCAGTTTACTTCCACATATATGGCATCGCCATACCCGGGAGAACCCTTTTAACAATTTTTGGGGTGTGTGTCTCCAGTGGCACAAGCTGGGCGCCACATATTGGCATATCTATTGAAAAACCATTTTCACTCTGCAACATCAAGTGCGCACTAATTTCTGCCAATCACCTGTGGTGTTAATATGCTCACTACACCCCTAGGTGAATACCTTGAGGGGTGTAGTTTCCAAAATGGGGTCACTTCTGGGGGGGATCCACTGTTTTGGTCCCACAGGGACTTTGCAAATGCGACATAGCGACCAGAAACCAATCCAGCAAAATCTGTACTCCAAAAGCCAAATAGCGCTCCTTCCCTTCTGAGCCCTACTCTGTGCCTAAACAGCAGTTTATTACCACATATGTGGTATTGCCGTACACAGGAGAAGTTGCTTTACAAGTGTTGGGGTGCTTTTTTTCATTTATTTGTTGAGAATATGAAACATTTTCAACTAAAACGACGTCTTATTGAAGAAAAATGATTTTTTTTATTTTCACTGCCCAATTCTAATAAAATCTATGAAACACCTGTGGGGTCAAAATGCTCACTACACCCCTAGATGAATTCCTCAAGGGGTGTAGTTTCGTGAATCGAGTCCCTTTTGGGGAGTTTCCACTTTACTGGTACCTTAGGAGCTTTGCAAAAGTGACATGGTGTCAAGAAACCAATCCAGCAAAATCTGTGCTCCAAAAGCCAAACGGCACTCCTTCTCTTCTGATCCCTGCCATATGCCCAAACAGCACAAATGGGGTATTGCCGTACTCCAGAGAAGTTGCTTTACAAATGTTGGGGTTCTTTTATTCCTTTATTTGTTGAGAAAATGAAAAATGTTGAGCTAAAGCTACGTCTTATTGGAAAAAAAGGATTTTTTTTATCTTCACTGCCCAATTCTAATAAAATCTATGAAATCCCTGTGGGTTCAAAATGCTCACTACACCCCTAGATGGATTCTTCAAGGGGTGTAGTTTCCTAAATGGAGTCACTTTTTTGGTGTTTTCACTGTTTTGGTCCCTTAGGGGCTTTGCAAATGTGACGTGGTCTCCGCAAACCATTCCTGCTAAATTTGAGATCCAAAAGCCGAATGGCGCTCTTTCCCTTCTAAGCTCTGCCGTGTGTCCAAACAGCCGTTTATGACCACATGCGGGGTATTGTTTTACTCGGGAGAAATTGCTTTACAAAAGTAGTGGTGCATTTTCTCCTTTTAGTCCTTGTGGAAATTAGAAAAAATAAGCTAAACCTACATTTTCTTTGAAAGAATGTAGATTTTCATTTTCACGGCCTACTTCCAATAATTTCTGCAAAAAACCTGCGGGGTCAAAATGCTCACTATACCCCTAGATAATTTCCTCAAGGGGTATAGTTTCCAAAATGGGGTCACTTTTGGGGGATTTCCACTGTTTTGGTGCCGCAAGAGCCTTTCAAACCCGACATGGAGCCTAAAATATTTTCTAATAAAAAGGAGGCCCCAAAATCCTCTAGGTGTTCCTTTGTTTCTGATGCCGGTGCTTCAGTCAATAAGTGCACTAGGGCCACATGTGGGGTATTTCTAAAAACGGCAGAATCTGGGCAATAGATATTGAGTTGTGTTTCTCTGGTAAAACTTTCTGTGTTACTAAAAAAATAGATGAAAAATGAATTTCTGCAAAAAAAAAAAGGAATTTGAACATTTCACATCTACTTTGCCTTAATTCCAGTGAAACATCTAAAGGGTTAAGAAACTTTCTAAATGCTGTTTTGAATACTTTGAGGGGTGAAGTTTTTAAAGTGGCATGCGTTATCGAGGGTTTCTAATATATAAGGCCCTAAAATCCACTTCACAACTTAACTGGTCCCTGTAAAAATAGCCTTTTGAAATTTTCTTTAAAATGTGAGAAATTGCTGCTAAAGTTCTAAGCCTTGTGATGTCATAGAAAAATAAAAGGATGTTCAAAAAACGATGCCAATCTAAAGTAGACATATGGGTGATGTTAATTAGCAACAATTTTGTGTGGTATTACTATCTGTCTTACAAGCAGATACATAAAAATTTAGAAAAATGCTAATTTTTGCAATTTTTCGCAAAATTTTGGTGTTTTTCACAATTAAATACTTAATGTATCGAGCAAATTTTGGCAGTAACATAAAGTCCAATGTGTCACGAGAAAACAATCTCAGAATCGCTTAGATAGGTACAAGCGTTCCGGAGTTATTACCACATAAAGTGAAACATGTCAGATTTGAAAAAATTGGCTGTGTCCTGAAGGCCAAAACAGGCTGTGTCTTGAAGGGGATAAATGGTACCAATAAAAACTACAACTCCTCCCGCAAAATAATAATCCTTCACACACCACTCCATTGACGTAAAAATAAAAAAGTTATAAAGCTCCTGACCACTTTAGTGTCTCAAAATATTCAGCTTTTTCTCTTCTGTATGGCTCATTCTGCTTTTACAGCTAATTCAAAACTGTGCCAGATCTGTATCCGCCTAAACAGAAATCTGAAAAATATACGCTACAGATTCTTCAAAGTTCTGTCTTCAGAGTTCGGGGGGGGGGCAGACTTGAAAAAGTGCCTGGGGCCATGGTACCCTTAATCCGCCCCTGGTCATAGTTTACTGTTGCCAAGTTGGGGCAAGAGAGAGAAGAGATGTTCCAAGTCAATACCTTGTAGATTTATGTGAATGTAACAGGTAGTTGTTGGGAAAATCTACAAAGATTTTGTAAAGTTACAAACCCAATTAAATATTAGTACAAAAAAAAAAAAATATTCTGTTGCGACACACCATATACAGAATAATTATCTAAAAATCTAAATCAAGGGGCTCTTGTTTTCTCAAACTAGAGAAAAAAAATGTATTGTGAGTCAGATGAAAATAAAATTAACTTCTCTCCTCTAAGAGATTAACACAGAGAAATCTCAGAGTTCGAATACATGGCAGGAGACTTCCAGATAAGGGTCGTCTTTACCCAAGGCTAATAGCTCGACCTGATGTAAATATCCATTCAGATATGGAGTGATACTCCTTTACAAGTATTCCTGTGCTAGGCAGAAAGTAAATGACACAGTGCAGACTGCATCAAGTGGATAAAACTCTAGGAAATCTGTATTCCATGTGCTCACATCTTCCATAAAAGTAAGTGCTTATAATAAAAATACGAGGCACGCTAAAGCAATTAAATATTGTTTTTGGATTGTCCAGTTTGTGGAGTAAAACCCAACATCGCTGTCTTACTTTATTTTCACTTTGTCCTGCAAGGGAAGACTCGATAAAACATCTCTCACTTTGAAGAACCCGGCTTACTCATGCATTATAAAGCGCATTGATTCCAACGGGAACACTTAAGGTACTTTTACACAGACAGACGAGACAGCTCGATTCTCGATCGGCGCTTGTTTGCTTCTTTCACAAGGAGCTCGTTACTCCAATCGCTCGTCCTCATACATTTCTATCGTGTCGGCAGCACGTCTCCCTGTTTACACAGGGAGATGTGCTGCCCACAACAATATTATTTTGCACTTCTAAAACGATACATTAGCTCGTTCATCTGCTGATCGCTGCCTTGTTTACACAGGGCAATTATCTGAGACGAGCTTTCTTTGAATGTTCGTTTGCCTGATAATTGGCCAGTGTAAAAGGGCCTTTACTGTGGACAGTGGACAATCCCTTTTAGATACATCTTATCACTAAAGATAGCTTGTCTGAATACCAAAATAACTGATGTTTAAGGCCTCCTTCCAATGCAGAATTTTTCTGGCAAATATAAACTGTGTCAAAGAACGCTTAAAAAAACCGATAGCGTTATAAAACTGTTACATGGCAATCTAATTTGGTGCAATTTTGTACATGCTTTTTTTCTGGTGTTTCTGAAGTCTGATAAATAGTCATACCCAGAGCATGTTACATTTATAAAAAAGCGCCGCTGACCACAAAATTACATAAAAAATGCCACAAACCAAAACGAAGTTGTCTATAAAAAATAAATTAAAAAAAATGCAATAAAAAACGCAGCAAAACACAGCACATACCAATTATGATTATTTTTTTTTATTTTTTTTTACTATGCTCTATGGGGAAAATGTGAAAAGGTTGTTTTTTTTTAACTTTTAATTAAAAAAAAATCTGGCATAAAAAAACAACTTTATTTTACTAATTTTTACTTTTTTTATTAGTCCCCCTAGGGGACTTCAACCAGCGATCGTTAGATCGCTTGCACGATACACTGCAATACTAATGTACTGCAGTATATCGTGATTCTGACAGGCTTTCTATTACAAAGATGTCGGACCTGGGGGCCTTCATTAGGGGCAGCGATAGCAACCATTGCCCCCCCCCCGCGATTGCATTGCGGAGGGCGCGATGAGCTGTTAGAGGGGGTGCCCCGTCTTTCTAACAATTTAAATGCTGCGGTCGCTATTGACCGCGGTATTTAACGAGTTAAACTAGCGCAATGCCGCTCGTTACTCTGAAGTGTCGGCTGTAACATACAGCTGACACAGCCATCGTATGGAGCGTGAGCCCGTGAGCCCGTTCCATACTTCCCCTACCCGACTTTGGCGTATGGATACGTCAAATGTCGGGAAGGGGTTAACGTCAATAGGTTCTGCAAAGCTATAACGAAACACAAAAACGAACGCAGATGTGAGAATAGCCTAATACCTCATGTTTATCATTTTTGCAGTATGCAGTCTGGACTTGTGATGTTGGGGGAGAATGTCGTGTCAGTACTTTGTGTGGTACACTTAGAAGGTGCTGGGCAACTCGCCTGATCTAATAGTATGGGCGAAACTAATAGGCTGTAAGCCAGCATGGCGCATTACATAGAACCATATGACTGGTACCTGTATAGAAGCCTTATCTGTGAGCAATGATACAACTAGGCAACCACCCCCTCATAAATGATAGGTGTGAGATTGGATGTTCATCAGTATTTTGCACTTGTGTAATCTCCCTCCATGTAGCATTGGGGCTTGTCTGCATCCTGTTGTGAACTAGTGTTTAAATTTAAAGCAAATTTGATCCCATTTTCAGTAAATTGTTTGAATACCAAAATAATAGGATGGATTCAAACCCTTTTTGATAAACCCAGACATCCCATTTAAATGTGTTATATGGTTTACTAATCAGTGAAACCCCATACGACATTAGATGCTTTATGATTCTTTGTAGTGTTAGGCATTGACTTACAAGGTAGTCATCATGTACATAACATTTTAAAGGGATCCTATCACGTTGAACTTGCAGTCTAATGCAGTCTAATCTTTGGGCAGCATGTTATAGAGCAGGGATAGCTGAGCAGATACATATATAATTTTGTGGGAAAAGATTCAGTACAACTTGTATTTTATTCATTCATGGCTTAGGGGATAAGTGGGTGGTCTCACTCAATGACTGACAACTATCTCTTCATACACACACACACACACACACACACACACACACACACACACACACACACACACACACACACACACGGATCAGACTGCATGTTTAACACAAGTTCTTTTTCAATGTACTGTTCTTTATTTTATAGAACAGCTATTTGCAAAAAGGGATTCCCACAACACGAACCATCTCTTTGAATATATTCCTTTGTATAATATAGTATAATATACTGGGCTTTAGACACATATATTATGCAGTGCTGTACAATATATAATACAATTCAATGAATGGATACCTATGAAGACAGGCAGATGGAAATCCAATAATAATTCTCTTTCTAATATTATTTTGCCATAACCTGCATTGAATTTTACAAGAAATTTACTACGCTATTAACATATTTCCGCTTTGCAAAAACATTCCACTTACAAATTTCACAAGTTAGAGGCGATACTGGCTCTCTTGATCAGTAATTTATTTTTAAGCCCTTTATTGGAGTAGTTATTTAGAAAGTACAATATGTATCTGTTATATAAATTTATTCCATGCAGTGTTTTGTGAAATTCACTTCCATTCAATAGGAGAGGTCAGCACATCTGCTGCGGTAATTTGTCATTACTGTAGATATCTATTCAGCTGTTGTTAGATAGCAGATTCTAATGCAAGTAGCATAAATAGCTCAGGTTTCATAGGTATCTGTAATGTAAAATACACACATTTGCAAATTGAATGAATGTTTAATAGAAATAACACCTTCTTGGCTCCTGGAATAATTGTGGCCTTGGGGTCCGTTCTGTTTTGTTCATGAAAAGCTTCAGATATGATAATGGCTAAGAAACTCACCATTGCTCTAGCCAGATTTTTTTCTTAAAATGTGTCAGTGCTTATTATTTTTGTTTTTTTAAACCAATGATATATAACTATCAATGATATTTTAGCTGTGAACTTAGTAGTGAATTGGACATGGTCAGGAATAGAGTTTAAGAGACTTTGCAATTTGTAAGAGGACAATGAACATGGCTAAATTCCCAGCAAGTGTGATACTCGAAAATGTTTTTGCTTTTTTTACATTGTAATATTGAAAGAACACATGCATTGACCCCTTAATCTCAAAAAACGAGCAATTTTTGTAAAAACTGCAACAAAACTTTTATATTGGGCTGTGAAAAAAAATGACACCTTGCTTTTTTACCATTTACTGTGACCTTTATATAATGTCTGTATAGACCATTTACTGTATATTCTGTATTTGCATATAATTATTAGATCATCCGTAACCCTTCATTTATTGCAAACAAAATAACTGATAATCTTGGAACTAAAATCCAAATCATCCATTCCCTTAAATAGTTTGGTCTTGGAAAATGCTTC
Source organism: Rhinoderma darwinii (assembly GCF_050947455.1). Classification (NCBI taxonomy): domain Eukaryota; kingdom Metazoa; phylum Chordata; class Amphibia; order Anura; family Rhinodermatidae; genus Rhinoderma; species Rhinoderma darwinii. Next base: position 383,651,147 of record NC_134688.1, on the reverse strand, counting down.
CATTCAGCTATGTCTTTCTTATACAACAGTGCCCAAGACTGTGCACAATACTCCATGTGCAATCTGGATAGTGACTTGTATATTTGTATTATTATGTGCATCATTATATGCATCTAGGCCCCCTTTGATAAATCCTATGATCCTATTTGCCTTGGCAGCAGCTGCCTGGCTCTGGTTGTTACAGTTAAGTTTGTTTTTCAATATTAATGTAAGTTTTACACAATGTATTACCGTTTAGGCTGCAAGCACTCTTGCGTTCTGTTCTCACGTCTATCCTTAATTGCTAAAAAAGGGAATATATCCTAGCTCAGGGGAGAATGGAAACCTACCCAGAAAAAGATTTTGGGATGAGCTCCCATGAGCTGGGTTCTGTTCCCATTTTTGGTAATTAATGACATTGATTTTGGGTCTATGAACATCACTGTAGCAGCTGACTTTTGTCTAATGTGTATAGCCAGCTTTACGGAAACATACTGATAACACAACTTGATATCAGGACAGATTGTGTAAATTATAAACTCTGTCTGTCTGTCTATCTATCTATCTATCTATCTATCTATCTATCTATCTATCTATCTATCTATCTATCTATCTATCTACCTAATATCTATTCATTGGCTTATGTAAAGGGGATACCAGTCCCAAATCATAACAGTGGTAAGGGGTCACACTCACCACTGTTATTTTAACATAGGTGGTTTAGGATTTATAAATTCACTGTCCCACCACCAGGCCAGGGAGGAATCGCTTTCTACTGTAAGTGAGGCATGTAGCAGGCACTTCTACAGGAGGCATGACAATTTAATTATAGTTTGCACCAAGCCAATAGCATTTTGGCTTTCTGAAATGCAGACACTTTAAGTGAAGACATTAATTATACAATAACATTATTATATACAGTACTGTGCAAAAGTTTTAGGCAGTTGTGGAAAAATGCTGCAAAGTAAGACTGCTTTCAAAAATAGAAGTGTTAATATTTTTAATGATCAATTAACAAAATGCAAAGTGAATGAACAGCAGAGATATCAAAATCAAATCAATATTTGGTGTGACCACCCTTTGCCTTCAAACCAGTATTAATTCTTCTAGGTGCACTTGTACAAAGTCACAGATTTTGTAGGATTATAGCCAGGTGTATTATTAATCAAATATACCAAACAGGTGATTATGATCATTATTTTCATATGTAGGTTGAATCACAGTCATTAACTGTAACAGAAACAGCTGTGTAGGAGGCTTAAACCTGGGTGAGGAATAGCCAAACTCTGCTACAAAGGTAAGTGTAATGATGGGGTAGGGAGACAGACAGGTGAGCCCTAATCTACCCGCCACTCAGTCCCTGCCTACTTGCAACGACCCGCCCTAGGCGACGGGGTACAACTGGGTGACGGTCCCTACACTCAATAGGTGCACGACAGACAAACAGACAAGGGTACAAAGAAGCCAGGGAAATGGGGAAGTTGCCCACGGGAACACCGTGAGCAACAAGCGAGGTGAACGAACCGAGTCAAACCAGGAGATGAGCGAGGTATAAAAACGCAGAGCAGAAGAGTGGTCAGTAAAGCCAAGGACAAAAACAAGCAGAGGGTCAGTAGTTCAAGAAGCTGCAGCAGGGCCAGGAAACCAGCAGAGAAGAGCCACAAGCAAAGGAGGAACAGGAAAGTCAGGTATAAATAGACAGAGGGCGGGAGCTAGCTCCGTCTGGCCAGGCTGTGATAGGCTCTCCCACTCCTAAGCCTGCCATCCTGGGTGGTGGAAGATGGAGTCAGTCTCACAGACATAGAAGCAGGTGGAGACTGATTACCTATGGGTGTTGACACAGAAGCTGTGTCTGGCAGATCCTTTACAGTAAGGTTATGGAAGACAGTTTCATGTAACAGGTCCATCAAGACTGAGCACAGCAAAAAGTCACAAGGTAGTTATACTGCATAAGCAAGGTCTCTCCCAGGCAAAGATTTCAAAGCAAACTGGGGTTTCAAGATGTGCTGCTCAAGCTCTTTTAAAGAAGCACAAGGAAACAGGCAATGTTGAGGACTGTCGATGCAGTGGTCGGCCAATGTAACTTGCAGCAGATCAAAGTACATCATATTTACTTTCCTTAGAAATCGGAAGATGTCCAGCAGTGCCATCAGCTCAGAGCTGGCAGAAACCAGTAGGACCCAGGTCTACTGTTCGGAGATGTCTGGTCAGAAGTGGTTATTATTTAAGTATTGTGGCCAAAAAGCCATACCTTTGATGTGGAAACATGGCCAAGCGACTCAACTATGCACGAGAACATAGGAACTAGGGTGCAGAAAAATGACAGCAGGTGCTCTGGCTTGATGACTCAAAATTGTAAATATTTGACTGTAACAGAAGGCCGTTTGTTTGCTGAAGGGCTGGTGAGCGGTACAATAATGAGCGTCTGCAGGTGACAGTGAAGCATGGGGGAGGTTCCTTGCAAGTTTGGGGCTGCATTTCAGCAAATGGAGTTGGGGATTTGGTCAGGATTAATGGTGTCCACAATGTCAAGAAATACAGGCAGATACTTATCTATCATGCAATGCCATCAGGGAGGAGTCTTATTGGTTCCAAATTTATTCTGCAGCAGGACAACGCCCCCAAACAAACAGCCAATGTCATTAAGAACTATCTTCAGTGTAAAGAAGAACAATAAGTGATGATATGGCCCCCACAGAGTCCTGATCTCAACATTATCGAGTCTGTCTGGGATTACATGAAGAGACAGAAGGATTTGTGCAAGCCTACATCCACAGAAGATCTATGGTTAGTTCTCCAAGATGTTTGGAACAACCTCCCTGCCAAGTTCCTTCAAAAACTGTGTGCAAATGTCCCTAGAAGATGCTGATGCTGTTTTGAAGGCAAAGGGTAGTCTCACCAAATATTGATTTCATTTACATTTCTCTTCTGTTCATTCACTTTGCATTTTGTTAATTGATAAAAAAAACAAAACTCTTAACACTCCTATTTTTTAAAGCATTCTCACTTTACAGCATTTTTCCACAACTGCCTAAAACTTTTGCCACATTGCTGTACTTTTCATGATGATATGGTCGCAATTGTCATGTCAAACTCAGTTCACATATTTATGCTGCTCATGCAGAGGATCTAGACTTTTTAATGTCCACCACTGATCGGTTCAGTATGAAAAAGTTGGCATTACTGTGTTTCACAACGGATACAATCTTGCTTTGAGAAATGCAAAGTGAATGAACATTCAGAGAAACATATTCCATTTATCTTTGGAATATGTTTCTGTGAATGCTGACACCATGTGTATGAGTTTTTATATGGAGTGTGTGTAAACAACCTGTACAGCAGGGGACTTATTCAAATGTGTAATTTAAGGAGTACACAATGAAACAGTGTTTTCTTTCTGCACGAGATGTACACTGTAACACTGTATTATAGTTACTTGACTTGTGTCTGAGGAAAAAGAAAGGCAAAATGTAAAAATCATACACTGTGCATTCATGGTGGACAGACATCAAATTCTTAGCTATAAGTAAAGCAACGTTTTGTAAAGATAGAACGCTCTTAGTTTTCCTATGGCAAGAAAATATATCAAAACTATTCTCTATTTGTAACTATTGGAGAAATTGGATCTTCACAATATAGTTTATACATCATCATGGGGTCATCATTATCATCAGTTATATTGACTGTGCTCTCATCTGTACATGAGAGCTAAACCACGCAGAGGTATCAGGGAGAAAGTGAATATATAATGGCTGCTGTATTTTAGAGGCATATTGTAGTTTGGTGAGGGGCAAAACTGTGGTTGGCACGTTTTGTGGGCACAGGCTGATACAGGTTCTGCAGCAGTAGAGGTATGTATTGTACTTTAAATTATACAGACTATTAGAAGTTATAGCAGAGCCTTTATGTGGTAACTGTGCTCCTGTGTGATTTTTACTGTTCTTAGAATTTACAAAAGGGAGTACATTGTGCCATATATACCGTAGTTATATTTTTATATCTTGTTTCATAGTAAAAACTACTACTGTTACTCACACTGTTATCATTCTGAAAGGCTACAGTATGTTCACCTTCGCAACCATTTTTAAAATTGCTACAATCCATTTAAAATGAAAAATGAAGCAACTTTAAAAATCGTTTTAATAAAAAATACTGTCATTTTATTTCTACAGCTTCTCTACATGCCTATATGTTTTCATGGTAACAGACAACAAAAGAAACCTGTGTAGTCTGATCATGCAGTTATACTCCATTCTATCTGTTCCCTATTTGATTACCTACCAAATGTACTTTAAAAAGAATGAGGGGACTGTTGGACAGCAATTTGACGGCAGGATCAGACGATTTAGAGTTTGTCTGTTGTTTATTATCTTGGAAACGTATAGGCCTGATATATGACTCTAGACACAAAACAGTTTAACCCTTTCAGGACCAGACTAATTTTCATTTTTATGCTTTTGTTTTTTCCTCCCCGCCTTCAAAAAGTCATAACTTTTTTATTTTTTTCGTTGACACAGACATATGAGAGCTTAATTCTTACGGGACAAATTGTACTTTCTAGTGGTACTATTGAATATTATGTGTTCCACCATTTTCTTATGGGTTTCGTTTTTACGGTGTTCACTGTACGGGGAAAATGACACATTACCTTTATTCTGCGGGTCAGTCCGATCACAGTGATACCAAATCTATATAGTCTTTGTTATGTTTTAGTAACTTTACAAAAATGTAAATGTTTGAAAGAAACAAAAAGTTTTTTGCATCGCCATATTGTGACCCTCATAACATTTATATTTTTTTATGTGTATAGAGCTGTGTAAAGTGTATTTTTGTCCGTAGAAAGATGTAGCTTTTATTAATACCATTATGGGGAATGTCTGGCATTTCGATCAATTTTTATTCCAGTTTTTTGGGGGTTAAAGTGGAAAAAAACTGTGATTCGGACATTTTGACTTTTTCCCCACTATGACGTTCACTGTATTGGATAAATATTTTTAGAGTTCAGCCATTTTCGGATGCAGGGATACCTAATGTGTTTATGTTTATATGATAACTAGGGAAAGGATAACTAGGGATTTGAATTATTATTATTATTTTTTTTAATTTTTTAAATAAATTATTTATTACTATTTTATAGCCCCTCTAGGAGGCTTGAACCTGTGATCATTGGATCGCTTTTGTCATAGACTGCAATATCACAGTATTGCAGTCTATGTCAAAGTCAGTGTATCGCTATTGAGACCTGCCACAGGCAGTTCACAATAGCAATCTTCCTATAGCAGGGCTGGGAGCATTCAGAAGGCACCCAGCTGCTGGAGGATCACATCGGCTTACGCAATCTCGCCGCGCGGGAGTCAGTGAGCATCGGTAAACAGAAAGTGAAACTGAAAACCCCTCAGATGCCGGTGGTCACATCTGACACCAGCATCTAAGGGATTAAATGCGTTCGATCAGAGATGTTTCTGATCACAAGCATTGCCGCTGGGTCCCTGCTGTGTAACACAGCAGAGATCTGGCGGCCATGGCGCCTGCTTCTGAGCGGGCGACATGTTTAAATACCCTTTCCGGACGTCAATTTACAGATTAGAGACGTGAAAGGGTTAAAGCGGTTTGCAAAGCTGTTTCAATATTTCTATCATTAAAGCAGCTAAAAAAAGATTGTTAAGAACGTGTACATGGCTCTTAAGATCTTGGTACTGTTTTTTGCTTCATCTTGGGAGACACAAAGAATATATCAATTTCATTTAAAAAAAATGCTATACGAGGAGCATCCTAATAATAACTTTTCGGTCTGCAAGAGTTTAAAATTCCCAGAGTTGCCCTGCAGAACCATCAATAGACACTGGCTGTTTTACTACACTGTAGTCTGCTGCCCATTGACAAATAAACAGAAAACGACTAGTAGATTGAACTTGATAACAAAGATGAGGAAACTTGTAGCCGGCAGTGCCAATTACACATTCTAAGATCCCAAAGGAGCAGGTTGCATGACCTTATTATGGTTGACAGGTTGGATTGGTCAATGAGTTGAATCAGTGGAATAGTCTTAAATAAGAGAAGCATAAGGCCACTTAGACAAAGGTGCAGAGGACAACAATGTCCTTAGGAAGTGTCAGTACATACCCTGGTTAGAAAGGCTGATTGGCACTAATATTAGGGTTGGTAGGTGCAAGGCTGCATTACTAGGAGGCCGCATTGTAGTCTTGAAGGCACTCTAGGAGGAAGAGTTGCAGGCCTAATGACGAGAACAACTTAATGAGGGGTTCAAGGCGGAGAAAGTGTAGTCAACCAGGATATCACCCGGATAGCAGCTCAGGGTGTAGACACCCACATAAAGGAGGTTTTCTATGGTGGTAGCCATAGATTTAAAAGCTGAAATTTCAAGTTAGGTACGAAGCATGTATGCTGCTGTACATCTGAACTTTTTTTGTGCATTTGGTACCTAAACAAAAGAGAGCGTTGGGAATCATAGAATGTTAACAGTTCATGACTCATGGGTGTCCTGTTATATGTCTCAGACGTTCGAGATTCATCTATTCATGCCACCAACTGGAAAATTTCTATAAATTAATATGTCTTATCATGAAAATATGTCCCCAGATGTATCTATGTGCCAAAAATGAGCTGACAGGTAAAGCTCTTATTTTATGTAACACAACTTATTCTGAGCATTAAAAAAAAGAACCAGATGTGATTATCTGTTTATGATTGAAGTCTGTTAAGTGTGCAAATATTTTTCTTATAAATAGCACAAATATTGTTTATTGGAAACTCAAACTAATTTCTTTTATGTCAATGTTTGTTCACATGGGGCAAAAACTGTCAAAACATGGCAAAACTACATATAAATGCCAATTGAAGCAGTCTTATGAAAATGTTCCTAGAGCTATAAGAGTTTCTATAAGACTCCGTAATTGGGGATACTGTATGTAAAAAAAGACATGATCGCTTTTTTAAACATAGATTTAAATGTAATCCAAGTCAATGAGGAAAACATTGGTAAATATTCCACAAAACCACCTTCTATAGTACATGCTGTGGTTTTGACTGCACTGTGTGCCCCGACTTTCAGCTGCACTGTGTAAAAGGAATTCCATTTGCTACGTTGTTATATCTGGCTCTTGCAGCACTTTACCACTTTACTTGTTTTTTATGCTGACGTTTTATTTTATTTTTCTATTTTAAATGATCAAACTAGCACTGGGGTGCCCACAAATTTTAATTGTCCTTTTCAAGTATGTATGTCAAAGTAAAACTTCTGTAAAATTATGGGAAACAGCAGCCTGTATTATGTCAATCGAGTGTATACACAGGACAACATTAAATCCATTAGTAGATTACAAAAGCTTGTAAATTACTGGGCATTGACAGTATACAGACTGCTGTACTTAGCAGCCTGTATTCTACTGAAAGGGCTACATAAGGAGATTGGCGCTATAATGTAGGTGACAGCAGTGCTTTTTATTTAAAAAAACGATCTATTTTCACCACTTTATTAGCGGTTTTATGCTAATGAGTTGCTTAATGCCCAAGTGGGCGTGTTTTTACTTTAGACCAAGTGGGCGTTGTACAGAGGAGTGTATGACGCTGACCAATGAGCGTAATTGCACTCCTCTCCATTCATTTAGTCAGCGCATAGGGATCCTTTTATATCACTATGTGCTGTCATATACTAACACATTAACGCTACTGAAGTGTTTAGGCAGTGTCTAGTCACAATCTCTGCATTTTGTTACTGTTTCTGTGGTAGTTACAGCAGAGCAAGCGTAATCTCGCGAGATTACGCTGTAGATAACAGGTTACAACGAGATTACGCTTGATCTGCTGTAACTACCACAGAGACAGTAATGAAGTGCAGAGATTGTGAATAGACATCCCGTGGAATGTCTATTCACTGACTAAATGAATGGAGAGGAGTGCATGACGCTGATTGGTCAGAGTCATACACTCCTCTGTACAACGCCCACTTGGTCTAAAGTAAAAACACGGCCACTTGGGCATTAAGCAACTCATTAGCATAAATCTAAAATCGCTAATACAGTGGTGAACATAGATAGTTTTTTTTAATAAAAAGCATTACTGTCACCTACATTATAGCGCCGATCTTCTTATATAGGAGATAGGGCACTTATAATGTGGTGACAGAGTTAATGTAAAGAAATCAGAGCCACAAAACCAGCTGTGCTGCTTACCAATACTGTCGAATAAATTGTAGAACAGCCACTACCATAAAATGTAGCTCTCCATAGACTATAAAATATGTTCCTGATCTGATGAAACACAAATACACTATATTATCAGAAGTATGTGGACCACCAGGTCATCACACCTATATAAGCTTGTTGGACATCACCTTCCAAAACCATGGTCGTTAATATGCAGTTGTGCCCTCTTTTGCGGCTATAACAACCTTCACTCCTGGGAAGACTTTCCATAAGAATTTAGAGCGTGTCGGTGGGAATTTCTACCCATTCAGCCAAAGGAGCATTTGGGAGGTGAGACACCGATGCTGGATAAGAGGGCCTGGCTCGCAATTGATTTTACAATTCATCTCAAAGGTATTTAATGGGTTTGAGGTCGGGGTCCTGTGTGGGTCACTCAAGTTCTTCTACACTAAACTCATCACGCTATGTCTTTATGGACCTCGCTATGTGCACATGGGCACAGTCATGCTGGATCAGGAAAAGGCCTTCCCCAAACTGTTGCCACAAAGTTGGAAGCATACAATCGTCTGAAATCTATTTGTATTCTGTAGCATTAACATTACCCTTCACTGGAAATTTAGCATAGCCTAAACCCTGAAAAACAACCCCATGTCATTATCCCAACTCCACCAAATTTTACAGTAGGCATTTTACATTCCAGTAGGTATCGTTCTCCAGGCTTCTTCCCATCCCAGATTCATCCATCATACCGCCAGATAGTGAAGTGTAATTAATCACTCCAGAGAACACGTTTCCACTGCTCCAGAGTCTAGTGGTGGCGCGCTTTAGACTACTCCATTTGACACTTTACATTACGTAGGATGATCTTAGGCTTGTGTGGGCTTGTGACCATTAAAAAACCATTTTATGAAACTTCAGAAACATAGTTCTTGTACTGATATCACTACTAGAGGCAGTTTAGAACTCTGTAGTGAGTGATGGAACAGAGGATAAGCGATTTCTACATACCAGGGATGGTCTGACATTGTGAGTTTACGTGATCTACAGCTTCATGGATGAGCTATTGTTCCTTCTATATACTTCTACTTCACAAGCGCTCAGTGTTATTTCGTGTTTACGGAACACAAAATACAAATGGTCGTGTGCATGTAGCCTTATTATAATTTATGCCCGAAACTGGTGTAAATTATAGCGGAAATCTACGCCACCTCGTAGCTGTCATACAATTCCCTTTGCGGCGCACAGACAACCCAAGATGCGACAAGTGTATTAAGAGATTAGAAGACATGCACCTCTTAATAAATTTGTCGCATCCTACCCCAACATCCTTCAGTTTAAGGCTGGGTTCACGCTGAGTTTTTTGCAGGAGGAAACCCTGCCTAAAAATTCAGCAATTTCCGCGTCAAAAAACTCGTCAAAAAACTTTGTGTGAACTCCCCCTAAGACTGGCATATGAATCGCCAGTCTTAGTAAATCTGGCCCCCTATGTACTTAATAAGCAACATATAACAGCAGATGCTGTTTTATGCAGAATATTCTCCATAAAGGCATCTTACTGACTTCAATACATTGCATAATATGTTTCTGTATTGGGAACAGAAATTTGCACGCAGATGTGAATGAAGCCTGACAGACGCTCTCTACTGTCAATTTTTACAGAAATCGTACAACAAGGATGTCGTCTACACTGCTTGACACATATTGCATGCCACCACCTAGTTGCTTTACTTCTTTGCATAAAGAATACTTCTTTGCATAAATACCAAAACAAAACAATTGATTAGATAAAAAATAAAAACATGTAAATGTTTTGGAGATGGTGAATAAAATGCCAATCTTTGCAAATTATAATTTGTAATGGAGCTTCATTTTGTTTTGTACTACAACGACTGAACTTTTCTAAGAGGTAAAGACCATGCACACATCCAAATATTTCATAGCGGACAGGAGCTTAGCACGCACACTTCTTGAATTTGTGGAACTTGAATAGCTGCTTAGTAGTAATTGTAGAATGGTATAAATTAGCGTATCTCACATAGTTAGTTTATGATATGATTTATTTATTTGGTAATTTCTGTCTCATATTTATAAATCTTTCTAATATAAACCTGTCATTTTGGTGGAGGAGCACTTGAGAAGGGCTACACACACAATTGTATATTTAACCTAGTCTGGAGAGAAACATCCTTTATGCATTGAGATCTAAGACTTGAAGTGAGTCATTATTAAGTCTTGTATGTGGTTTGTTAGCATTCATATGGAAGTAATATCATGTAGACTTTCTACTCAAAGCAAGCATTGTGGTCCATGATTTGTGGATGGAATCAACCATTTTTTTAGGCTAGCCGTTTTAATTATCTACAATGTGTTTATAAAGTGAGAGGAGAAAGCCTTGAATTTCTGAGCATCTGTCACAGATCAGTATGTTGCAAAAGTGTGAGAAAGTTTTCTTTAACTCTTTTTTTTCTGGTCCTACCAAGAATCAGATTTCCACATTAAAATAATGTTTAATCATAATTATATTACTTTTATACAGATTGAAATCGACACTGTGTAAACCTCATGTTCATGTGTATAAATTTTACTTCGCAGCATCAGATCAATGTGTATAAGGTGGATGTGCGGTCTATGTCTTTTTCTACTATTGTGACTAAGTTGCAGTGGCCATCACTGTGCGGAAGAAAATATGAAGTTTCTTGGGTTAGGTGGTAGGTCCCAGAGGTCGTCGTCCCCACCAACCATAATGTTATTGCATATTTTAGTGATATTCCATAACATTATAACCCTTTAAAAGGACAGCTGAGTCTTTTGATGTTGAAAGATATCTTTTGATGTTTAAAAGCGTTTACAACTCTGAAAGCAGGACTAAATAGGGTGGTGCAGTATTAGGATGTCATAGTGGGGAGTCTCCCACTTGGGCCCCCACCTCTACTAGCCAGAGCAGAGGGCTGTAGCAAAGAATGGCAAACTTCAAAAGATGGCCCAATACACTTCTCTTTCTATCCAGAACATATGTATATCTTAGATATAAATCAGTGCAGTGAATTAAAGGGTAATCACCTATTTAATAATCCTGATCCATGGACTAAGAGTATAAAATAGGACATGGAAAACGGGAAATATTTTAATATTTTGGGGTTCAGATCCAAGTTTTAGGTGTGCAACCTTTATTCCTCCCTGCCCCCAAGGAAGCAAAAGATGCTCTAATTTTAGTAAGTCTTTCTGTGATTTCTCCCATGTATTTTCATAAATGTTTGCGTGTTTTTTTTGTCTTCTTTTTTGGAAGCACTTTATGTTTAGGTTGAGTTCACAAGGGACGGATACTCTGCGTAAAAGCACGCAGCATATCCGTCCTGTGTGCCGCAGGTGATTCCGGGTGAAAAAGTGTACCAAACTGTGGTGCAGAATGTCGGCTGCGGAAAACTGCAGTGCCAGCTGGCCTGTTAGCATGCCGGCCTCCTGGGATGACGTCTCATCCCAGTAGAGCACTGCAGCCTGTGATTGGCTGCAGCGGTCACATGGGATTGATCGTCATACCAGGAGGGCACGCGGGAGTGAGGAACACAGACTTCTGGGTAAGTATCAGGCTTTTTTTTGCAGCAGGATTGCTGCGAACCCGCCGCAAATAACAGAACAACTGCTATTTGATGGAGGATTTACATCCCCATTGAATTCAATGGGGAAATTCCGCAACTAATAAGCATCAGTTACGTAAATACAATTGACATACTGCGGAATAAAACTCTACACCACAGGTCAATTTTTGAGCGTTTTTTCTGCTCAGTTTTTACGCAGTGTGTGGATGAGATTTGCTTTATCACATCCACTTTGCTGTGTTGCGGAAAATCCGCAGTATTTACACGTGTGAACTGACCCTTAATATGAAAGCTTAAAACTTTAATATGTTTGGCCCTTGCATGCTCTAAAGAATCCATATGCTTTATTAAGATGTTAACCTTTTAACTTCGGGAGAACAGTGCATCTGTGTATGAGTGGTGAGCACCTATCGGCACAGAACTCGGTAGGTGGTGGTAGCGAGTTGTGTGTCTAGCAGTTAAACAACAAGATGCCAAAGGCAAAAACGACCCTATTTCCCAACTACCATTAAATTGTATTTAGAATCTTTAATGTGCTATTACAGCAAACAGACATACAGACAAAACCAACATAAAGGGTAAAATTATCAATGCATGGATAGGGTCAATAGCCGTTCGTGGTTATAGCAATGTGCATATGTGCATGCCGTTTGGATAGTCCCTGTCGGAAACAGTGTGCCGATTGTATAAACAATAAATGTAGCAGTGACACGTGTGTCTGTCGTCCGTGTCTACAGACAGACTGATACAGCAAGCACCGACACCGACAGCGTACTTCTAGGCAGTAAGATAGTTAAATTGCTAAATTGCCCTAATGCCAGCATGTATTAAAATAGAACAGAGAGCCCCCCCCGACATGTTTCGCTACTAAGTAGCGTCCTCAGGGGTTCATGGGGCTACTCGTGTGTCTAGCAGTGTGGACTGTGTTGGGGTGTGAGTTATGTTCAATTTGCAAGATTGAGTAGAAGTTGATTAACCCATTACTGTCACAACCATATCACATGCTGGGAAGGTTTGGAATTGACATCTATCATAATTATCCATATCAATTTATGACAGTTTGCAATAATTTTTTTTCTCACCAAGGGAGCAAAGATTGCAATTTGCAGATAATTAAACTGTGGCCACTAAGTAGATAATTACATAGTTACATAGTTGATAAGGTTGAAAAAGGCACAGGTCCATCAAGTCCAACCTACAATCCTACCGTGTTAATCCAGAGGAAGGCAAAACTCTCATGATGCCAATTGCCTCATTAGAGTGAAAATTCCTGCCTGACTCCAAATATGGAAATCAGAATAAATTCCTGGATCAACATCCCATCTGCAGAATCTAGTACACATAACCTGTAATATTATATTATTCAAGAAAGGCATCAACCATCACGACATCCTGTGGCAGAGAGTTCCATAGTCTCACTGCTCTCATAGTAAAGAATCCCCATCTGTGACAGTGGTGAAACATTTTCTCCTCTAGACAGAGGCGTAGCTAAAGGCTCATGGGCCACGATGCAAAGGTTATTCTTGGGGCCCCCCCCCCCCCCACAATTCTCATGGCCGATGACCTGCAGCTTTATCGCTGGGTCTCCTAAGTAACCCAACGATGCAGCACTAGCAGCTTGGGGCAGCACTAGCAGCTTGGGGCGTCACTAAGGTCTTAAAACATCAGGGGAAATAGCCCCAATACATATGTCCCCCCCAAAAAAATGTGGGTGTATATGTGTATATAGTAGACAGCATATCTATAGCACTACGACCCTGTAGCTATGGATAGGATTAGATACATTGGCTCAACAGACAGTATTACACATGATAGGATTAGATACAGTGGTTCAGCAGACAGTATAACACATGATAGGCTTAGATATAGGGCCCAGCTCGCTGACATTGCGGCTTCAGCACTGCACCCAGGAAAGGTAAGAATAACAATTGTTTTGCTTTTTTATGTGTTACTAATTTCTTTTGTATGTTTGTGTTTTTTTTACAGGTTCGGTTGTTGGACTACTTCAGATTTGTGGACTACTTTGATAATGGCGTTTTTTTATTCTCAATAAAATGGTTAATGATTTTTATTTCAATATATTTTTTCTATGTCTTTGTATTTTTTTTAAACTTTATTACTACCGCCTTATTAATAGCTGCTAGCTGATTGACAGCGTCCATTACTAAGGTGGGGCTTACTGTTAGCCGGTTCAGAAGCTAGCACTAACTCCCATCATTTCCCTAGTACCCACCACCACCAGGGGTACCGGGAAGAGCCAGGTACGATCCAGTACCCGACCATCTGTAGTGATGGTTGGGTACTGGCACAGCCACAGACTGGTATTATTTGGCAGGGAAAACCCAAAAACAGTGACCCCCCTCCCACCCTGGTAATGCTAGGCTGCGGCTGCTATGTTGTATCTGCTTATAAAAATGGGGCAACCCATCTTTCTTTCCAATTATTATAATTTTTAAAAAAATTACGTGGGGTCCCCCCCATTTTTCATAACCAGCCAGATACAACATAGCAGCCACAGCCTAGCATTACCAGGGTGGGAAGGGCCACTGTGTTTGGCCATTCCCAGGCTAATAACACCAGCCTGCAACTGCCCCAGTGCCCGACAATCGCTACAGATTGCAGGGTACTGGATTGTACTCGTCACTTCCTGACACAACTGGGAACGGGGTTAATGTTAGCCTCTGCACCGGCTAACACTAAGCGCTGCCTTAGTAATGGACGCTGTCAATCAGTCATCGGCCATTACTAAGGCGGTAGTAATAAAGTTTAAAAAACATACAAGACATAGAAAAAATAGGTTTATTGAAATTTTTTAAAAAAACACACTCATTAACCATTTTATTGATAATAAAAAAAAAAGCCATCATCAAAGTAGTCTTCGAATCCGACGTAGTCCAATGACCGAACCTGTAAAAGAATGCAAAAAAAACATTAGTAAGGGCCTATTCACATCACCGCTGCCCTTCCATTGAGGGGTTCCGTCTGAGGTTTCTGTCAGGTAACCCCTCAACGGAAAGGCAAACTGAAACCTTAGCTTCCATTTCCCTCACCATTGATCTCAATGGTGATGGAAACGTTGCTAAAGGTTTCCATTTGTCACCGTTGTGACAGGGTTTCATTGTTTTGATGGAATCAATAGCACAGTCGCCAGTGTCGGCAATTCACAGTGTGACCGAATGAAGGGGAAGTAGTGCTCGTATGAGCGCTGCACCCCCTTCAAAACAGCTGATTGGCAGGGGTCCCGGGAATCGGACCCCTGCCTATCAGATCCAGCAGACAGCGGTATTAAATTACCCTCCTCTTCAGCCTCAGTGGAGGTCCTGATTCCACCCAGGGTCGGATGTTGCAACTGCTACAGGGCCCGCAGCATGAGGGGGCCCACGCCGACCGCCGGCACGGGCCCCCCACATGGCTGGAGGCTCCACTAGCAGCCGCTATGGCTGCTACAGCACGACGCCACTGAAGGGGTTGTTCCTACAAAATACATGCATCCCCTATCCACAGGATAGGGGACACATGTGTGATCGCTGGCAGCGATAAGGAGAACGGGGGACCGAAAGTCCCCTGAAGTTCTCTATGACAAACCTCGGACTTCCGGGGTCTGTCGGCAGCTCCATTGAAATGAATTGTGCACCGGTCGCGCCTGTGCGCACGCGTGACCAGCGCTCCTTTCATTGTTATTGAGCTGCGCAGACTCCGGAAGTCCGAGGTTTGTCATGGAGAACTTCGGGGGGGACTTTCGGTCCCCCCTTCTCCTTATCGCTGCCAGCGATCACACATGTGTCCCCTATCCTGTGAATAGGGGACACATCTTCTTTGTAGGACAAACAGGCCTTTTTTTGGGGGGGGGGTTGGGGGCTGTATGGCGTTACCTACAGGGGGGGCTGTATGCCGTTATCTACAGGGGGTTGTGGCTGTGTGGCGTTATCTACAGGGGGTGTTTGTGGCCCCGTGGCGTTATCTACAGGGGGGCTGTATGGCGTTATCTACAGGGCCGCTGTATGGCGTTATCTACAGGGGGTTGTGGGCTGTGTGGCGTTATCTACAGGGGGGCTGTATGGCTTTATCTACAGGGGGGCTGTATGGCGTTATCTACAGGGGGGGCTGTATGGCGTCATCTACAGGGGCGCTGTATGGCATTATCTACAGGGGCGTTGTATGGCGTAATCTACAGGGGGGCTGTATGGCATTATCTACAGGGGCGCTGTAAGGCGTTATCTATGGGGCGCTGTACGGCGTTATCTACAGGGGGGCTGTATGGTCCTATCTACAGGGAGGCTGTATGGTGATATCTACAGGGGGCGCTGTGTGGCGGAATCTACAGGGAGTCACTATCTACAAGAGGGGGTTGTGTGATACCCAGGGGAGGGGGGCCCCAGTCAAAAGTTTGCTATGTGGCCCAGTCTTTCCTAGTTACGCCCCTGGTACTGTCCACCAATATCCCCAAGTAGTTTTACCCAGTGTTCTACCATTTAGTGCATAATTGTAAAATCTGTTTTCTCTGCCCAAGTGCATAATCTAGTAAAAAGGAAAAAAGGTCAGAGAAATCCAAGGGCGCAGCCGTATAAGGAAGAGATACTTTAATTGTACATGTAACAACAACAAAATACTGTGTTTCGAAGCCGTACCGGCCTCTTCGTCAGGTCAGAGTTATATAAACAGTGAATCTTCTCTGAATAATCACTTGTACTCTGACCTCACGAAGAGGCCGGTACGGCTTCGAAACACAGTATTTTGTTGTTGTTACATGTACAATTAAAGTATCTCATCCTTATACGGCTGCGCCCTTGGATTTCTCCGACCTTTTTTCCTTTTTACTGGATTCGTTCAGCGGATTTTGTGTACTCCAAATCTCCGGATCGGGAACTGTGGCTGCAACCGGCTCTGATAAGGGCACCTTTGAATACACCTTTTGGGATGTTGTGCTCCTAGCATAACATCACCATGTCAGTATATTTGACCCCTTTTCTTTTTCCTCCACACCTATACAGATTCAGGCACGATGTGGGCTTTGTTTTTACTTTTATCTCCATAGCGTGATGAAGTGCATAATCTTACATTTATCCACATTATACTTAATTTGCTATTTCTCTACCCAAACCTCCAGCTTCCCCAAATCCCTCTGTAGTATTACATTATCCTCCCCTGTGTTGATTACTTTACAGAGCTTAGTATCATCTGCAAATACTGAAATGATACTCTGCAAACCCTCTACGAGGTCATTTATAAACATGTTAAAAAGAAGAGGGCCCAATACTGACCCCTGTGGAACCCCACTGGTAACTGTGACCCACTCTGAGGGTGTACCATTAATAACCACCCTCTCTTTTCTATCACTGAGCCAGTTGTTGACCCAATTTTCACCACATATTTTCACCCAGTCCCAGTATTTTCATTTTATATACCAACCTTTTATGCTGCACAGTATTATTCAACAACAATCGCATTTGAAGAGTCTAGATCCACCACATCCACAGCCTTACCCAGGTCCAGTGTAGAACTTACCTCCTCATAGAAGCTGATCAGATTAGTTTGACAAGACTGATCCCCCAAACTCATGCTGATGCTTCGTTAACAGTTTATTTGCATTGAGATAATCGAGAATAGCATCTCTTAGAAATTAGAAAACCCTCAAATATTTTACCCACAATGGAGATTAAATTTACAGGTCTTAAATTTCAAAGCTCACTTTTTGACTCCTATTTGAATATTGCCACCACATTTGCTATGCCCCAGTCCTGTGGAACAGACCTAGTCATGATAGAATCCTTAACACCTTAAGGACATGGACTAGTTTGCACGTTCAGGACGCAGCCCCATTTTTCAAATCTGACATGTTTCACTTTATGTGGTAATAACTTTGGAATGCTTTTACCTATCCAAGCGATTCTGAGGTTTTTTTCTCGTGACACATTATACTATAAGTTAGTGGTAAAATTTTGTCGATACATTCAGAATTTCATTGTGAAAAACACCCAAATTTTGTGAAAAACTGCAAATATTAGCATGTTTCTAAATTTAAATGTTATAAGACAGATAGTAATACCCCACAAAATAAATGATAATTAACATTTCCCATATGTCTACTTTAGATTGGCATCGTTTTTTGTACATCATTTTATTTTTCTAGGACGTTACAAAGCTCAGAACTTTAGCAGCAATTTCTCACATTTTCAAGAAAATTTCAAAAGGCTATTTTTACAGGGACGAGTTCAGTTGTGAAGTGGTTTTGATGGGCCCATACAATGCAAACCCCATAAATCACCCCATTTTAAAAACTGCACCCCTCAAGGTATTCAAAACAGCATTAAGAAAGTTTATTAACCCTTTAGGCATTTCACAAGAATTACAGCAATGTAGGGATGACATTTACAAATTTCATTTTTTTTTGCAGAAATTCATTTTTAATCCTTTTTTTTTCTGTAACACAGAAGGTTTTACCAGAGAAACGCAACTCAATATTTATTGTCCAGATTCTGCAGTTTTTAGAAATATCCCACATGTGGCCCTAGTGTGCTAATTCACTGGAACACAGACCTACGAAGCAAAGGAGCACCTAGAGAATTTTGGGGCCTTCTTTTTAGTAGAATATATTTTAGGCACCATGTCCGGTTTGAAGAGGTCTTGTGATGCCAAAACAGTGGATAACACCCCTAAAAAGGCAATTTGGCAAACTACAACCCTCAAGGAATTTATCAAGGGGTATAGTGGGCATTTTGACCCCATGTTTTTTTTTCCTGAATTTAGTGGAATGAAGCCTTGAAAATGAAAATCTACATTTTTTCCAATAAAATGTCGACATTTTCAATTTTTACAAGGCATAAAGGAGAAAAAACTCCCCAACATTTGAAAAGCAATTTCTCCCGATTACGGCAATACCCCATATGTGCTGATGAACTGCTGTTTGGGCATACGGCAGGTCTCAGAAAGGAAGGAGAACCATTTGGCTTTTGAGCTCAAGTTTTGCTGTAATGATTTTCAGGTGCCATGTCACATTAGCAAAGCTAAAACAGCTGTTGGACATACGGCAGGGCTCAGAAAGGCATGAGCGCTATTTGGCATGCAGATTTTTCTGGATTGGTTTTTGGGTGCTATGTCGCATTTGCAAAACCCTAAAAGGTACCAGAGTACAGTGGAAGCCCCCAAGAAGTGACCCCATTTTGGAAACTACACCCCTCCAGGCATTTTAAGGGGTGTAGTGAGCATTTTGCCCCTACAGGTGTTTTTGCGTTAGTAATTAACTACTTCCCGTCATTTGACGTATGGTTACGTCTTAGCCGGGTAAGGGAAGTATGGAACAGACTCACGGATTCAACCTGCTCCATACGATGCGAGTGTCAGCTGCATATTACAGTGGACACTTCACAGTAACGAGCGGGATCGCGCTCGAGCGCGATCCTGCTCGTTTAACTCGTTAAATGCCGCGATCAATAGCGACCGCAGCATTTAAATCATTAGAAAGAGGGGGCAACCCCCTCTAGTAGCTCATCGCACCCCCCAAAATTCAATTGTGGGGTGGCGATGGTTGTTATGATTGCCTGGGGGCCTAATGAAGGCCCCCAGGTCTGCCATCTTTGTGCTCCGACTAAGCCCTGCCTCTGGCAGGGCTTAATAAAAGCCTGCAGCAAGACGATATACTGCAATACATTAGTATTGCAGTATATTGTGCAAGTGATCCAACGATCGTTGGTTGAAGTCCCCTTTGGGGACTAATAAAAAAAGTTAAAATTAGTAAAATAAAGTGGAATGAAGTTGTGTAAAAAAACTAAATAAATTAAAAGTAAAAAAAAAACCCTTTTCCAATTTCTCCCCTAGAGCATAGTAAAAAAATAAGCATAATTGGTATCGCCGCATCCGTAAAAGTGTGAACTATTACAATATATAATTATTTAACTCGCAAAAAAATGTAAATGCCAGAATCACTATTTTTTGGTCACCTCATCTCCCACAAAAAATGGAATAAAAAGTGATCAAAACGTTGCATGTACCCCAAGAATAAATAATAAACCCTCAGACCACTTAATTGACGGAAAAATAAAAAAGTTATGGCTCTCAGAATTTGGCGACACAAAATAAATTTTCTTTTTTACACTTAGTTTTTACTTGTAAAACTAGTAAAATATAGAAAAAACGATATATATTTGGTATTGTCATAATTATATTGACCCGCAGAATAAAGTTAACATGTTGTTTTAATTGCACAGTGTATTCCGTAAAATCGAAGCGCAAAAAATAATGTCAGAATCGCTGTTTTTTTATTTTCACAAATAATAAATAATTTTTTGCCCGTTTCCTAGTACATTATATGGCACAATAAATGGTGCTACGAAAAACTACAACTCGTCCCACAAAAATCAAGCCCTCATAGGACTATATCAACGGAAAAATAAAAAAGTTATGGCTTTTGGAAGGTGGGGAGGAAAAAACGAAAATTAAAATCTGAAAGTTGTTTATGACGGGAAGGGGATGGTGCAAAGTGAAAATTGCAATTTTCCACTGTTATGCCATTTTAGTGCACAATATGTTGTGCCCAGTTTGTGCCACTGAAGACACACATCTCGTAAACTGCTAAGCTGGTTCCCCCGGGTATGGCGATGCCATATATATGGACGTAAACTGCTGTTTGGACGAAAACTGCGTAGGGTTCAGAAGGGAGGGAGCATCATTTGGCTTTTGGAGCGCAGATTTTGCTTGGTAGTAGTTCTGTTTGAAGTTTTACTGGTATTTCAGTTTATAATGTGGGGGCATATGTAAGCTGGGCAGTGTACATCAGGGCATAATAAGAGGGTATAATAATGCGGTAAACAAATAATATTTCAAAGATATGTGGCCAGTTTCGCACTGATAAATGGTGCCCGATCTTATCCGCTTTTGGACACTGTACACATTTTGTGTCAACATATTCTGAGAGTCAGAACCTTTTTATTTTTCCGTCAAAAAAGCTGTGTAAGGGCTTGTTTATTTCGGGACGGGCTGTAGTTTTTATTGGTACTATTTTGGGGTACATGCAACTTGATGATCACTTTTTAATCCATGTTTGGTGAGGGGTGGTGATTCTGGCAGCTTTTTTTAAAAAATATATTTTTTGCGGTGTTCACCTTGCGGGAAAAATAATATTATAGTTTTATCATTTGGGTTGTTACGGACGCGGTGATACCAAATATGTGAACTTTTTTTAACGTTTTCTTTTTTTTTACAATAATAAAAGGCTTATTATAGGGAAAAAAGGCAGTGTTTGTTTTTATTAACTTGAAACTTTTATTTTTAGACTTTTATTCAACTTTTTTTGTCCCACTAGGGGACCGGAGGGCCTGCACCTCTGATCTTTACTCCAATGCATTGCACTACCCATGTAGGCCATTATTAAAGCGTCCTGCTTGCCATAGCAACAATCGGCATTGTCACGATAACATCGTGTCGATGTCGATCGCTACAAACCACTAAGATGGCGCAATCGGTTTTGATCGCGGCATCTGAGGCCTCATTCACACGACAGGGTTTCCCGGCCGGGTGCCGGCCGTTCATAAATCGGCCGGCACCCGGCTGCATTAGGAATAATACACCCCTAATGGGGCTATTCACACGACCGATTTTTTGACAGCCGGGAAAACCGGGCGTCAAAAAATAGGACATGCTCTATTTTCGGCCGGGTACCCGGCCGCCCGGCTCCCATAGAAGTCTATGGGGCCGGGTAATACACGGCCATCACCGGAATGTGTCCCGAGTGATGGCCGGGTTTTCCGTCGCTTGCGCTCTATCTCCTCCTCCTCACAGCGCAGAGTGCATGTGAGGAGGAGGAGTTGATGCCATTCGGACGAATGGCTGTACGCTGTACACTGTGTGGCAGGGCCGGGGTGTACAGCAGGTGGAGGGAGCACTGAGCTGGCTCCCTTCCCCTGCTTGTTAAAAGCGCCCTGGCCCAGCGACACCTTCCATGGCGCTGCTAGCAGTAGCAGCTGCTGCTGCTGCGGCCGCTACTACTTTAGCGACGCCACTATAGCAGAGCAGGGAGGTATCTCCCCGCTCTGCTATGTGCTAGCCCCACTTTAGCTCCTTGAAGGAGCGGAATCCCCGTGTTTTCGGGGATTCCGCTCCTGGACAGAGCGCTTGATGTCTCTGTCCATATCTGGGCAGTGACATCAGGGGAAACTCCTGAAGCAGAATCCCCGAACACATGGGGATTCCCCTTCAGGAGTTGACGCTGATGTCACTGTCCAGATCTGCCCGGCCCGGAACGGATGCAAAACTTTATGCAAACCGGCCGGGCAAAATGGCCGATTTTACCGGCCGACACTCGGGCTTGGGCGGGACCCGGTCGTGTGAATCCTGCCTAAGAAGTTAATGGCAGGGATCGCAGCTAGCTCCGTTCCCTGCCGTTACAGCACGGTGTCAGCTGTAACATACAGCTGACACCTGCGGCTGATGTCGCAGGCTCAGCTCCTGAGCTTGCGCCATCTTGTTACTGCGGCCGGACGCCTTTTAAGCCCCGCCTCTGGGCATAACCTAGCAGGCTTCCGTACTTGGCAGACGGGAGGCCATTGTTAGGCTTCCGGTCTAACGGAGTTGTCATCGGAACCCCGCAATTTCATTGCAGGGTTCCGATCTGCTTGTAAACACCATAGATGCAGCGCTCGCATTTGAGGGGTTAATCAGCTGGATCGGAGACTAGCTCCAGTCCTGGCTTTGAAGCAGTGATAGCGTTAAAACTGCAGACACAGTGCCCTGTTAATGCTGTGACGTAATAGTCCGTCAGTTTGCGTTAACAGGACAATGCCTGTGACGGACTATTACGTCACATAGCCTTAAAGGGTTAAACATCATAAATAAGGGTCTGTCTATCACTTAATTCCTGAAGACCGCGGGGGTGTATACCATCCGGACCCGGTGCTTTGTCTATTTGAGTGTTTTTAAGGCAGTGCCTCAGTTCTTGCTGGGATAAGCAGGTGACATTTAATGGAGAATTGATTTTATCCCTAATCAAGTCATCTGACATTGGATTTTCAAATAGAGTAGAGAAGAAGGCGTTTAACCCCTTCCTGTTGTAAACAATTTTCAGATTTTCATTTTCATTTTTTCCTCCCCACTTTCCAAAAGCCATAAAGTTTTCATTTTTCCGTTAATATAGTCCTATGAGGGCTTGATTTTTGTGGGACGAGTTGTTGTTTTTCGTAGCGCCATTTATTGTGCCATATAATGTGCTAGGAAACGTAAAACAAATTATTTGTGGGGTAGAAAATGAAAAAAAACAGTGATTCCTCCATTGTTTTTTGCGCTTCGTTTTTACGGAATTCACTGTGCAGTTAAAACAACATGTTAACTTTATTCTGTGGGTCAATACAATTATGGCAATACCAAATATATATCTAGTTTATTCTATGTTTTACTACTTTTACAAGGAAAAAACTAATAAAATGTATTATGTGAGAGCCATAACTTTTAAATTTTTCCATCTATTATGTGGTATGAGGGCTTATTTTTTGCTGGATAAGCTGTAGTTTTTAATGCTACCATTTTGGGGTTCATGCAATGTTTTGATTACGTTTTATTCCATTTTTTGTGGGAGATGAGGTAACCCAAAAATAACGATTCAGGCGTTTGCATTTTTTTATTTTTTTTAAGTAGTTCACCGCATGGGTTAAATTATAATATATTTTAATAGTTCAGACTTTTACGGATGCGGCGATACCAATTATGCTTATTTATTTATTTTTTACAATGCTTTAGGGAGAAAATGGGAAAAGGGTTTTTTTTTTTAAACTTTACATTTTTTATTTTTTTTTACATAAAAAAAACTTTGACAAATTTTTACTTTTTTTATTAGTCGCTTGCACTATATACTGAAATACAAATGTATTGCAGTATATAGTCTTTCTGACAGGCTTCTATTAAATAATAGGAGCACAAAGATGGCAGACCTGGGGGCCTTCATTAGCAACCATTGCCACCCCGCAATTGCATTGTGGGGGCCCGATGAGCTGCCAGTGGCGGTCGCCCCCTCTTTCTAACGATTGAAATGCCACGGTCGCTATTAAACACGGCATTTAACGGGTTAAACTGGCAGGATCCCGCACGAGTGTGATCCCACTCGTTACTGTGAAGTGTCGGATGTAACATACAGCTGACACCCGCATTGTATGAAGCGGGCTCACTCTGTGAGCCCGCTCCCTACTTCCCCTACCCGGCTATGACGTAGCCATGCGTCAAATGTCGGGAAGGGGTTAATAGATTGGACTTTTCCTCATCCTCCTCCACCATTATACCAAGATTATTTTTGAGAGGGCCGACACTTTAAGTTTTGAGTTTCTTATTATTTATGTATTTGGAAAATATTTTTGGGTTATTTCTACTTTCTTTGGCAAAGGGTCTCCCTATTTGAATCTTTGCTGCCTTTATATGTCTTTTACACAACTTATTTTTTTATTATAATCATTTAATGCCTCGTCACCATCATCTTGCTTTAGTAGTTTGAACGCTTGCTTTTTATCATTTATTGCCCCCTTACTGTTTTATTTAATCACATCATTTTCACCCTGTTTCTAGCTTGTTTATTCCCATCTGTCACAGGACCTATTTAAGAGGCTTTTAAAAATGTCCCATTTAGTTTGTGTGTTTTTATTTTTTAGTAGATTGTTCCCGGTTTATGCCGGTCATCCGCTAGTGAATGAAAATTGGCCTTTCTGAAGTTAAGTGTTTTTGTAGGTACTCTATCAAACATCTTATTAAAGGATACATGAAAAATTATTATGTTGTGGTCACTATTACCTAGGTGACCCCCAACCTATACTTTTCATATCCTGTCCGGCCTATTGGTTAAAATTAGGTCTAGAAGTGCGCCCCCCTCTTATTGGATCTTGCACCAGTTGTGAAAGGTGATTGTCCTTAATTATTGTCAAAAACCTGTTTCCCTTGTTGGTCCTGCAGGTTTCTGCCTCCCAGTTTATATCAGGGAAGTTAAAGTCCCCCATAATAATTACTTTATTATCATTTGCTACCTCATATATTTGCTTTATTAGCTGATTTTCTGCTTCTTCCATTATACTTGGAGACTTATAATAAACCATTATCAGTATTTTATTATTCTTTCTCCTTCCCTTTATTTCCACCCATAGAGACTAAAACCAGAGTTAAACAATTGGACCATCAAACTATTGTATGACAGATAAAACTACTCGGCAGTTCACCACTAGACATTAGGTATAAGGACACAAAAGCACTAGACACACAGAAGGCGAATTGACATATATGCAGGGGAATTTTGCCAGCACTGCTTAGAGCCCCAAAAGGGATTGCCGTACCACTTGGTTCTCTGAAATATAAATTGGCACAGTGGCATTGTGTACTGTTATGTGGACTGGAATTTTTTTTCTATGCAAGCCAAATGTTTGTGTGGTGCCAAGGAATCATGGAGCAGTTGTCTGAAAGGTGGAGGGTCTTAAAGGTCTTGAATGCACCATTTAAGAAGCTGGAGAAACATAGCTACACTACTGCAAAACAGATGACCATTATGGGAAACAGACCTACAAATATTGCATCGGAACATATGGTATATTGCAAGTTCACTTTACACTGTGTACTGTATAGACTTGCCAGCCCTGTCTTACCTCTACATTTTTACAGTGAAAGCTAACCACATCCTCATAAATCAACATTATTAAAGCATACTTTGAGCTTTCTGTAATGCTCTTCCCGTTTTCTCAAATATGCTCACAAATGCGATCCTATGGGTGCAATGTATAATAAAATGTAAATTTTAGCGACATAAAAGCTAAGAGCGGAATGTCACTGTACTAAAAGTGAAAGCTCCTGTGTCTGGGTGGTAATAAAAAAAAAAACAAAAAAAATCCCATGAAATTAGAATTAGCGTTTCTAAATGTGGACTTTTTAGCATATTCACAAATCATAATGAACTGTAGAAATGGGTTAAAGAAATTATAAGACATAAAAACTTTTTTCCAAAAGCTCATGCCAAATAAACTTACTTGACGATTTTATGTATTTGGTCTGCTGTTATCCTGTTGGTGCAGCGTTCTTTCCATTGCAAATAGGCAGTCCTGCTGCCTAGACCAGAGGCGTAGCTAGGTTCTCCTGCACCCGGGGCAAAGATTCAGTTTGGCGCCCCCCCCCCCCCCCAACTTATTTCCCGACATCTCCTTCCCCCTCGCCATGTTTTCTTTCCCTACCAATCAATGAGGTGTAATTTTTTTTCACAATTTTCTTAACGTAACGCGAGTATAAAAGCATTTCTACATTTTACAAGCGATATAGTTATATAATGTAATTAACATAATAATAAATTAAAAGAAAATAAACTAAAGAGGCCACACACAGCCCCCCCTTGTAGATAGCGCCACACACAGCCCGCTTCCCCCCTAGTAGATAGCGCCACACTCCCACCCCTTGTACTTAGCGCCACACTGTGAACAGACCCGTGAGCGGTAGCCTACCGCTACCACTCTCCGCTCTGCCTGGTGTGACTTACCGGAGAAGCCGAGGAGGTCATGCGGCGCAGGCAGCGGCGGAGTTCCTTCTGACTAAGGTTGGTGACAGCCAGGGCCGGCCTTCACTTGGATGGCGCCCTGTGCGGGACTCTCTATTGCCGCCCCCTACACAAACCAAAAATTAACCACATATATGGACACGCTGGAACATATATACTGTACATACATAAAGATAGATATTTAGATATACAGGCAAATATACAAACACACATCTGGAATATATACAAACAGGTAAATATATAGATGTACAAACACATATATACACATACACACACACACATAAATACACAGACAGGAACATATACAAATACATAAAAGGCACAAATATACAAGCACAAAGACACATTATGTAACGGCAGGGGGTAGGGAGACGGACAAGTGAGCCCTAATCTACCCGCCACTCTGTCCCTGCCTACTTGCAACGACCCGCCCTAGGCGACGGGGTACAACTGGGCGGCGGTCCCTGCGCTCAGTAAGTGCACGACAAACACGACAAACATACAAGGAACACAAGCAAGGAAAAGGGGCCGTTGCCCACGGCAACACCGTGAGCAACCAGAGTGGTGAACGAGCCGAGTCAAGCCAGGAGTGTGCGAGGTACCAAACGAAAAGCAGAAGAGTAGTCGGTAAGCCAGGGTCGGTATGGAGCAGGATCAAAAATAGCAGGAGCTGTAGCTGGGCCAGGAACCACAAGGAAGGAAACCAAAGCAATAACAAGCACCGAGGGACAGGAAGTGCAGGCTTAAATAGACCGAGGGCGGGAGCTAGCTGAGTCTGGCCAGGTTACGATAGGCTCTCCCACTCCTAAGCCTGCCAGCCTGAATGGTGGAAGCAGGAGTCAGTCTCAGGGATGTATTCTCAGGTGCTGACTGATTAGTTCTGGGAGTTAACCCCGCAGTGCCTGGCAGATCCTTTACAGTACCCCCCCTTTTATGAGGGGCCACCGGACCCTTTCTAAGTGGACCTGGCTTACTGGGGAAACGCAGGTGGAACCTCCTGACCAATACCCCAGCGTGAACATCCCGGGCGGGTACCCAAGTCCTCTCCTCGGGCCCGTATCCTCTCCAATGGACCAGGTACTGGAGGGAGCCTTGGACCATCTTGCTGTCCACAATCCTGGCCACCTCGAATTCCACCCCCTCCGGGGTGAGGATGGGAACAGGAGGTCTCCTCAAAGGGGGGCCAAGGACGGGGAGCAGCGTTTGAGGAGGGAGGCATGAAACACGTCGTGTATCCGAAAAGACGGGGGTAACTCCAGCCGGAAGGAGACAGGATTGAGGACCTCAATGACCTTATACAGCCCAATAAACCGGGGAGCAAACTTCTTGGACGGAACCTTGAGACGCAAGTTCCTAGACGACAACCACACCAGATCCCCGACCATAAACAGGGGGTTAGCAGAACGTTTTTTATCAGCCTGAGTTTTTTGTACGCTCTGGGACACCTCTAGGTTTTTCTGAACCTGGGCCCAGACTGTGCACAGTTCCCGATGAACGACCTCTACCTCAGGATTGTTGGAACTACCAGGTGAAACGGAGGAGAACCGTGGATTAAACCCAAAATTACAAAAAAAAGGAGAGACCCCAGACGAGTTACTGACCCGGTTATTAAGGGAAAATTCGGCGAGGGGAATGAAAGAGACCCAATCAAATTGACAGTCAGAGACAAAACACCTTAAGTATTGTTCTAGGGACTGATTAGTCCTCTCCGTTTGGCCATTGGTTTCAGGATGGAAGGCAGAGGAGAAGGACAGATCAATCCCCAACTTCATACAGAAGGCTCTCCAAAACAATGAAACAAATTGTACCCCTCTGTCCGAAACAATATTGACAGGGACCCCATGGAGACGCAGGATGTGTTTGACAAACAAGGTAGCCAACGTTTTGGCGTTGGGTAGTTTCTTGAGGGGCACAAAGTGGCACATCTTACTGAAGCGGTCCACCACCACCCACACCACCGACTTGCCTTGGGATGGAGGCAAATCGGTGATAAAATCCATGGAGATATGTGTCCAAGGTCTCTGGGGAATGGGCAACGAACGCAGTAAGCCCGCTGGTCGGGACCTGGGAGTCTTGGACCTAGCACAAACCTCACAAGCGGCGACGTAGGCCTTAACGTCTTTAGGCAACCCAGGCCACCAATAATTTCTGGTAATGAGGTGTTTGGTACCCAGGATGCCTGGATGGCCAGATAGTGCGGAGTCATGATTTTCCCTAAGTACCCTTAGCCGGAATTGCAGGGGAACAAACAGCTTGTTCTCAGGAAGGTTCCCGGGAGCTGCACCTTGATCAGCAGCAATTTCAGAGACTAAATCAGAATCGATCGAGGAAATGATTATACCTGGAGGCAAAATACAAGCAGGATCTTCCTCCGAAGGAGGGCTGGCCATGAAGCTACGCGACAGTGCATCAGCCTTAATATTTTTAGACCCAGCCCTATAGGTAACCAAAAAATTGAATCTGGTAAAAAATAACGCCCATCGAGCTTGTCTCGGGTTTAGCCTCCGGGCAGATTCTAGGAACACCAGATTCTTGTGGTCGGTAAGGACCGTTACCTGGTGCCTAGCCCCCTCCAGGAAGTGGCGCCACTCTTCAAATGCCCATTTAATGGCTAAGAGTTCGCGGTTGCCAATATCATAGTTACTTTCAGTTGGCGAAAACTTCCTGGAGAAGTAGGCACAGGGGCGGAGATGGGTGAGGGACCTGGTACCCTGGGACAAGACAGCCCCCACTCCCACCTCAGATGCGTCAACTTCCACGATAAATGGCTCCATTTGGTTGGGCTGAACCAGCACCGGGGCCGAGACAAAGCACTTCTTAAGGACCTCAAAAGCCTGGACAGCCTCAGGAGGCCAGTGGAGGAGATCAGCACCTTTGCGAGTGAGGTCCGTAAGAGGCTTAGCGATGACCGAGAAGTTAGCAATAAATCTCCTGTAATAATTAGCAAATCCCAAAAAACACTGTAACGCCTTCAGGGAGGCAGGTTGGACCCATTCCGCCACAGCCTGAACCTTGGCG
This sequence comes from Rhinoderma darwinii, assembly GCF_050947455.1. Classification (NCBI taxonomy): domain Eukaryota; kingdom Metazoa; phylum Chordata; class Amphibia; order Anura; family Rhinodermatidae; genus Rhinoderma; species Rhinoderma darwinii. The sequence goes on along the minus strand of NC_134688.1, from coordinate 383,621,892 downwards.
GGGTCCATGCGGAATTCATGAGGAGTGAGGATTTGACCCAAAAATGGAATCTCCTGTACCCCAAACACACATTTTTCGGTTTTGGCAAACAGTTTATTTTCCCGAAGGACCTGGAGCACCTTCCTGACATGCTCCACGTGGGAGGACCAGTCCTTGGAAAACACCAGTATGTCATCAAGGTACACTACCAGAAAAATCCCCAGGTAATTTCTCAAAATCTCATTTATGAAATTCTGGAAGACCGCAGGGGCATTACACAACCCAAAGGGCATGACGAGGTATTCGAAATGGCCTTCAGGCGTGTTAAACGCAGTCTTCCACTCATCCCCCTCTTTGATGCGAATAAGGTTATACGCCCCCCGTAGATCCAATTTAGAAAACCATTGGGCCCCCTGAACCTGATTAAAGAGATCAGGAATCAAAGGAAGGGGATACTGGTTCCTTACCGTGACCTTATTCAGGCTACGGTAGTCAATGCATGGCCTAAGACCACCATCCTTCTTCCCCACGAAGAAGAAGCCAGCACCTACCGGAGAAGAAGAGGGACGAATGTAACCCTTGGCCAGGGATTCCTGGATATACACTCTCATAGCTTCACGTTCGGGACAAGAAAGATTAAATATCCTACCCTTAGGAAGCTTAGCTCCTGGTACCAATTCGATAGCGCAATCGTATTCTCTATGAGGAGGTAACACTTCGGAGGCCTCCCTAGAGAAAACATCAGCGAAGTCCTGAACAAACTCGGGTAGCGTATTCGCCTCCTTAGGGGGAGAAATAGAATTAACAGAAAAACATGACGTACAACATTCATTACCCCATTTGGTTAGCTCCCCAGTATTCCAGTCAAACGTAGGATTATGCAACTGCAACCAGGGAAGACCAAGCACCAAATCGTACGATAATCCCTGCATCAACAGTACAGAGCATTGCTCCAAATGCATGGAGCCAACAAGGAGTTCAAAAACAGGGGTATGCTGTGTAAAATAACCATTAGCAAGAGGAGTGGCGTCGATACCCACTACCGGGACAGGTTTAGGCAAATCAATAAGAGGCATAGCAAGGGACATAGCAAATTCCACAGACATGATATTAGTAGAGGACCCTGAATCCACGAAAGCACTGCCGGTAGCAGACCTACCACCAAAAGAGACCTGAAAGGGAAGCAAGATCTTAGTACGTTTCATATTTACGGGAAATACCTGTGCGCCCAAGTGACCTCCCCGATGATCACTTAGACGCGGAAGTTCTCTGGCTGCAACCTTACGCTTAGGACAGTTGTTCACTTGATGCTTGTCGTCCCCACAGTAGAAGCAGAGACCATTCTTCCTGCGGAATTCTCTACGTTGTTGGGGGGACACGGAGGCCCCGAGTTGCATAGGTATCTCTGAATCTTTCGGGGAGGAACGAAGCAACGGAGCTTCGGGAGGCATCATGGGGGAGTCGGAGGAGAAAACACATAAACGTTCACGTTGTCGTTCCCTGAGACGTCGGTCAAGTCGTATCGCTAAAGCCATAACCTGGTCTAGGGAGTCACAAGAGGGATAGCTAACTAGCAGGTCTTTCAGGGCATTCGACAGACCCAACCTAAACTGGCACCTTAAGGCAGGGTCATTCCACCGAGAAGCTACGCACCACTTCCGAAAGTCAGAGCAATACTCCTCAACAGGTCTCTTACCCTGACTTAAGGTCACCAGCTGACTCTCGGCAAAGGCAGTCCTGTCAGTCTCGTCATAAATAAGTCCGAGAGCAGAAAAGAAACAATCAACGGAGGAAAGTTCAGGGGCGTCAGGAGCCAAGGAGAAGGCCCACTCTTGGGGCCCTTCCTGGAGCCGGGACATAATTATACCCACCCGCTGGCTCTCAGAACCTGAGGAATGAGGCTTTAAACGAAAGTAAAGCCTACAACTCTCCCGAAAGGAGAGAAAAGTCCTCCGGTCCCCTGAGAACCGGTCGGGCAACTTGAGGTGGGGTTCAAGAGGTGCGGTGCGGGGAACTACCAGGGTAGCATCAGGCTGGTTGACCCTCTGAGCCAGGGCCTGGACCTGTAGGGAGAGACCCTGCATTTGCTGAGCCAGGGTCTCACGGGGATCCATAGTGGTGTCAGGGACCAGGGGTAGACTAGGTATGGGCTTGTTATTATGTAACGGCAGGGGGTAGGGAGACGGACAAGTGAGCCCTAATCTACCCGCCACTCTGTCCCTGCCTACTTGCAACGACCCGCCCTAGGCGACGGGGTACAACTGGGCGGCGGTCCCTGCGCTCAGTAAGTGCACGACAAACAAGACAAACATACAAGGAACACAAGCAAGGAAAAGGGGCCGTTGCCCACGGCAACACCGTGAGCAACCAGAGTGGTGAACGAGCCGAGTCAAGCCAGGAGTGTGCGAGGTACCAAACGAAAAGCAGAAGAGTAGTCGGTAAGCCAGGGTCGGTATGGAGCAGGATCAAAAATAGCAGGAGCTGTAGCTGGGCCAGGAACCACAAGGAAGGAAACCAAAGCAATAACAAGCACCGAGGGACAGGAAGTGCAGGCTTAAATAGACCGAGGGCGGGAGCTAGCTGAGTCTGGCCAGGTTACGATAGGCTCTCCCACTCCTAAGCCTGCCAGCCTGAATGGTGGAAGCAGGAGTCAGTCTCAGGGATGTATTCTCAGGTGCTGACTGATTAGTTCTGGGAGTTAACCCCGCAGTGCCTGGCAGATCCTTTACACATTCACAAACAGACCCATATATACCCACACAGGCACATATGTACACAGCACAGATAATGTAGTAGATGTTACCTGCAGTCCTATGTAACACCACAGATAACACAGTGATAACTCTCTGAGTACTGATAATGTAGTTGTGTCCCCTGCAGTCCTATGTAACACCACAGATAACACATTGTGCTAAATTACAATCTCAGCTCTGCTACACAGTACAGATAATGTAATAGATGTTACCTGCGGTCCTATGTAACACTACAGATAGCACCAGGGGCGTAACTAGGAAAGACTGGGCCCCATAGCAAACTTTTGACTGGGGCCCCCCCTCCCCTGGGTGTCACACAACCCCCCCCCTTGTAGATAGTGCCTTTTTTACAGCCCCCCTGTAGATATCTACAAAGGGGGCTGTATGGCGTTATCTACAGAGGGGGCTGTATGGCGTTATCTACAGAGGGGGCTGTATAGCGTTATCTACAGGGGGGCTGCATGGCGTTATCTACAGGGGGGGCTGCATGGCGTTATCTACAGGGGGGCTGTATGGCGTTATCTACAGAGGGGCTGTATGGCGTTATCTACAGGGGGGCTGTATGGCGTTATCTACAGGGGGGGCTGTATGGCGTTCCCTACAGGGGGGGGGCTGTATGGCTTTCTCTACAGGGGGGGCTGTATGGCGTTCCCTGCAGGGGGGAGGCTGTACCGTGTTCTCTACAGGGGGGGCTGTATGGCGTGTCCTACAAGGGGGGGGCAGTATGGCGTTCCCTACAGGGGGGGGCTGTATTGCGTTCTCTACAGGGGGGCTGTAAGGCGTTCTCTACAGGAGGGGGAATGTATGGTGTTCCCTGCAGGGGGGGGCTGTATTGTGTTCCCTGCAGGGGGGGGGCTGTATGGTGTTCCCTGCAGGGGGGGCTGTATGGCGTTATCTACAGGGGGGCTGTATGGCGTTATCTACAGAGGGGGCTGTATGGCGCTAACGCAATACAGCCCCCCTTGTAGAGAACGCCATACAGCCCCCCTGTAGAGAACGCCATACTGCCCCCCCCCCCTGTAGGGAACGCCATACAGCATCCCCCTCCAAAAAAAATCCGACCTACACTGTGTCCTACAAAAGACATGTATCCCCTCTCCACAGGAGAGGGGATACATGTGTGATCGCTGGCATTGATGGAAAGAACAGGGGACTGAAAGTTCTCCATGACTAACCTCTGACTTCCGGCATCTGTGTCGGCAGCTCAATAAAAATGAAAGGAACGCTGGTCACGCATGCGCACAAGCGCGACCGGCGCTCCATTCATTTCTACGGAGAAGCCGACACAGACGCCCAAAGTCAGAGGTTAGTCATGGAGAACTTCTCCCTATCGCTGCCAGCGATCACACATGTATCCCCTATCCTGTGTATATCCTGTGGATAGGGGATACATGTCTTCTGTTTAATGGCAGAGCGGGGAGATACCTCCCTGCTCTGCCGTAGTGTTCAGTGGCGTCGCGCTGTAGCAGCCATAGTGGCTGCTAGCGGAGCATCCGGCCATGGGGGGGGCCGTGCCGGCGGGCGACACGGGCCCCCTCATGCCGCGGGCACCGTAGCAGCCGCTACGGCTGCTACGGCGGTAGTTACGCCACTGGATAGCACACTGATAACTCTCTGAGTACTGATAATGTAGTTGTGTCCCCTGCAGTCCTATGTAAAATCACAGATAACACATTGTGCTAAATTACAATCTCAGCTCTGCTACACAGTACAGATAATGTAGTAGATATAAGAGACAAACACATGCAGAGACACAGACAGACAGACAGACACACACACACACACACACACACACACACACACACACACACACACACAGACAAACAGACACACATTACACACAGACAACAGACAGACAGACAGACAGACACACATTACACACAGACAACAGACAGACAGACACACATTACACACAGCCACTCACCATGTCTCCTTGCTGACAGGTCAGGACGGGCTGTGTGTGGGCGGAGCTTCCTCTCTGCTTCTCGGCAGAGCAGAGCACAGGCAGATGCAGGGAGGCTGCAGCACAGGAGTGGACCTGTCCCCTGACCTGAGTTCAGTCAGGTGACTGGACTGGTCCACTCCATGGCTGTCACAGACCCCAGTCAGAACGCCCTATATTTCCTGGCTCTTCCTAAGCTGCTGCAGGTGTCCGACATACGGGGCGCCTGTCAGCAGCGATGAGCTGCTCTTCGGCGCCCCCCCTTCCCTTGCGCCCGGGGCAAATGCCCGCCTACACCCCCTAGCTACGCCCCTGCCTAGACCATGTGACGTCCCTTTCTAAAGTTCCCAGAAGCTGCAGCACCCAGCTTATTCTCCCTGCTGAAGGTCCTGAATGATCTTCTGCGCCAGCTCAGGTGCAGCTGTAACACTGCCGAGTGGCGCATAGTGAATGCAGGAGGACGGCTTGAATAAGGGAAAACAGGAAAACACATCGCTGTTCACTGTGCATGCTCTCCCCGTGCAGCAAGAATGAGCAATGGTTGAGATCTAGGAAATACCCATTTTGCACTCTGACCCTCTTATGTCAGTGTCAGGGGCGTAGCTAAAGGCTCATGGGCCCGGGTGCAAGAATTGAGCTTGGGCTCCCCTACCCCTCCCCAACAACACCAGACCCCTGCGCACGCCTATGCCCAGCCGCCTTGCCCAACAGCCCCATAGTATATTTCCCCCACACAGTATAATGCCCCATAACTGCCCCATACAGTATAATGCCCAACTGCCCATACCATATAATGCTCCCCATATCAGCCCCCACAGTATAATGCCCCACATAGCTGCCCCATACAGTATAGTGCCCCCATATTAGCTCCCCATACAATATAGTGCCCCCATATTAGCTCCCCATACAGTATAATGCCCCCCATATGAGCTCCCCATACAGTATACTGCCCCTCCATATCAGCTCCCCATGCAGTATAATGCCCCCATATCAGCTCCCATACAGTATAATGCCCCCATATCAGCTCCCCATACAGTACAATGCCCCCCATATCAGCCCCCATACAGTATAATGCCCCCCATATCAGCTCCCCATACAGTATAATGCCCCCCATATGAGCCCCCCATATCAGCTCCCCATACAGTATAATGCCCCCCATATGAGCTCCCCATACAGTATAATGCCCCCAAATCAGCTACCCATACCGTATAATGTCCCCCATATGAGCTCCCCATACAGTATAATGCCCCCCATATGAGCTCCCCATACAGTTTAATGCCCCCCATATGAGATCCCCATACAGCATAATGCCCCTATATAAGCTCCCCATACAGGATAATGCCAATATATCAGCTCCCCATACAGTATAATTCCCCCCATATCAGCTCCCCATACAGTATAATGCCCCTATATCAGCTCCGCATACAGTATAATGCCCCTATATCAGCCCACATGCAGTATAATGCCCCCATATGAGCTCCTCATACAGTATAATGCCCCCATATGTGCTCCCCATACAGTATATTGCCCCTATATCAGCCCCCCATACAGTATAATGCCCCCCATATCAGCCCCAAATACAGTATAATTCCCCCATATCAGCCCCCATGCAGTATAATGCCCCCTCCATCTTATCAGCCCCCATGCCATATCAGCCCCTCATGCAGTATAATGCCCCCCCCCCCGCCATCTCAGCCCACCATACAGTATAATGCCCCCATATGTGCATAATAGAAAAATAACATAATTACTTACCTATCCCCGTTCCCACATCGGGTGTAGGATCCTTTTTCTCCTCCGGTCTGTGCTATGAGTGACGCGGCGCGATGATGACGCTACATCCCGCATGCGTCGAGCCGCTCAGTGAATGCTGGAGTAAGGAGACGTCAGATCCTTGCTCCAGCATTGAATGGAACCGGGACTTTGGTGAGTGACTCGCGACCCCCCGGAGGTCTTCACACGGCCCCCCAGGGGGACGCGACCCACAGTTTGTAATGAATTGTATTGTATTGTGCAGTTTACGGTGGAGAGAGGAGGGGGGGCTGTAATTTAACGCCACCCCTCTCCACCGCAAACACAGACAGCACAATACAACACAATACATTACAACACAATACATTGCAAGACAACACAATACAATACAACACAACACAATACATTACAAGACAACACAACAACACAAGACAACACAATACATTACATTACATTACAACAACACAATACATTACATTACAACAACACAATACATTGCAAAACAACACAATACAATACAACGCAAGACAATACATTACAAGACAACACAATACATTACAACAACACAACACATTACAACACAACACAATACATTACAACAACACAAGACAACACAATACATTGCATTACAACAACACAACACAACAAGACAACACAATACATTACAATACATTACATTACAAGACAACACAATTCCTTACATTACAAGACAACACATTACATTACAAGACAACACAATACATTACATTACAAGACAACACAATACAACACTACATAATACATTACATTACAGACTGTGCAGCTCTCCTGGAGTCCTCCGCACCGACTCTTCCACTGCACTGGCTGGAAGCCGTGTCACGTGACAACACGGTCAGATGGTACACGGTCAGCTAGAACAACTTCCACTCTTCTGGGAAGAATGCCGGCGAGAAAGTGCAGGCAGGTCAAAATCTGAAGGAATTTTGTGGCAGATTTATTTTGCCTGCAAGGTACTCTGTGTGAACAGGGCCTAAGAATTAGGTCGGAAAATTGACTGAATAAATTATATCCAAAATATAATTATCAAGTGAAGTATGGCCATCCCTCCTCTGCTTGTGGTAATTTGAGTGAACAGTCATCCTTGTAGTAATATTTCCTCGTTATAAATATGTAAGCTACATGCAAGTTATATTTATGTTATGCAAAGTGGTTTTAACGGGACAGTAATCATCTTATTCAAGGGACTGCTTTCTATGAACGTTTGAATATCTACTTACTTTATAATACCCCCTAAACAGTTGCGCCTAAGCGGACCATTGCCAGTGTACCACGGAAGGTATCCGGGCGTTAAAGGTAGCGGGGCACCTGCAACGACTCGCGTAAGTTTATCAGAGGTAGGAGGGTGTCCTCCATAAAGGAATCTGGTCAACCTCGTGATCTAGGCGACTAAAGACATCAAGATAAGCTGTGAGTGGCGTTTCTGTGACCCGTGGCTCCTCCCAGGGGGACAGCCAATAAGTTACTGGCGTTACTGTTACTGGTATCACTCAGAATAGTTAGGGCAGGTTCACACCTGTGTTGAAGGCTTTGTTAGGGGCCTCCATCGCAAATCCAGCAGAAAATTCATGCTGTGCTAATGTTTCTGGTAATACCACGAATACCCTGACGGTTTCCATTAAAGTCAATGGTTTCTGTGTCCAGGGTACAACGGAACCGACGCTACCGGTTATTCCCTTGTTCGGCTAATCTGATGGAGCAGAACAACGGAACGACGGAACGTCAAGCGCAGGTGTAAACCGACCCAAACTTACACACCCTGGCCGAATCCCCCAAACTGATATTAATGACCCGACTAAACTTTAATCTACATATATATGTACACAATATAATATGGTGCTGTACATAACTAACTAGCTTACACAGCCTGGGTCAAAAGGAGGGAGTGGTAAGAGGAGGCAGTTTATGAAATCAGCTGATGTGGCAGCCAACTGGCACAATGATAAATCAGTGCTTTGTAAGTGTGCCGCTTAACTGCCTCATCAGTAGATTTTAGAAACTGACAGTAACACTGGCTATATGGCCATGCTGACGCCCCCTCCTTACTGCGTCCGGTCGGTTGTGTACCTCATGATATTCTGGTGCATAATATGTAGGAAATACATAGAATTTAGGAGATGTACCAGAGACCACATTAATAATACTGAATGTAGGGAAGACACTACTGTTGTCCATTCCATTTAAGATTGCCACCAGGGAAATGTTTTAATTTAACTTTACTCTATGGCTGGATTCCCACGAGCACATTACGTCCGTAATGGACGGAACATATTTCGGCCGGAAGTCCCGGACCGAACACACTGCAGGGAGCCGGACTCCTAGCATCGTACATAACTATGATGCTAGGAGCCCGGCGACCTGCAGTGTGTTCGGTCCGGGATTAGCGGCCGAAATACGTTCCGTCCATTACGGACGTAATGTGCTCGTGTGAATCCAGCCTTAAGGTCACAATACAGGCTCCCCAGAAATCTATTCTGTGGTGCCTGTAGTGATAGGTCTACAGAAGGTTTTGACTGCAGCACTCGCGTGCGAAAATTCAAAGCAATGCAAAACTATTCATCAACGTCCAAAATATCCTAAATTTCAGACCCTCACATCCACCACAAGTAAATTTGTGACAGAATCCATGTGGCAAAATGATAGATGTTTTTTAACACAGGCCAAAAAACGCATGCAACGTTTCGGCTCACGCAGGAGTCTTTGTCAAGCATAAATAACAGTTATTTTGTAATTGAGTCGAAAAGTTGCATGCGTTTTTTTGGGCTGTGTTGATAAACACCTATCTTTTTGCTGCATGGATTCTGTCACAAATTTACTTGTAGTGTAGTGATAGGGCTGTCATCATCATGTTTTTATAGGGTCCCTACTTATATATACTCAAAGATCCATTTACATGAAGGCTGCTCCCCCACTCCAGGATTATGGGTACTTATCCCGTCATATCACCTGTTTTATTAATGGAGGTCTAGAGCTAGAGGTTGGGTGGTATTATCCTAAAGACTTTACTTTTCCTCTACCAGCGGGCACGCTTGCTGTGTAGCCAGCCATGGCGCAGCTAGTTAATTACCTGGAACTGAGGCAATCAGGGGCTTCATCCAGGGCTTACATGGAGATAACATCCAACAACTAGCATTGAGGAAGCAACTCTGATTCTATGGCAATATTGCCAGCTGCCCAGTTGACTCTCCTATCTAGTGCCTGATTTAGGTTATTGCTATGGGTCAGTTGAGCCCTAAACATTTTTATGGTGTATCAATAAAGTTTATTTTAAAAACATTCTTTCAGGCAGTTTTCAAGACTTAAAAGTGAACATCTAATTGCAAACCCCATTTTATTTACCCATCTACCAAATCCCTACTTCCACAGCAGGAACCTTGCACTTACAACCCTGGACTGACAATCGTTATAAAAGAACATATAATGTTACAACAACAATGGACATATACCATAAGAGCAGATGATCTTCAGCTCCTGCAACAGCCAGGATACCTATATAACAGCAGGAGCACACAAGGGCACACTGATAGATCTACTACTCAGTTCTGACAGTGCAGAACATACAAAAGGCACGAGAGACATGGCAGAGAGAATTCCCAGAAAGTTGGACAAAAATTGTTCAAGGTTTGTGTCACAGGACATACGCTACATTGGTTTCTTACCTTTTTCTTTACACAGTTAGACACTATATGGATAAAAGTATTGTGACACCTACACTTTACACCTACAGGAGCTTTTATGACATCCCATTCTAAACCCATAGGCATTAATATGGAGTTGGTTCCCCCTTTTTTAGCTAGAACAACTTCCACTCTTCTGGGAAGGCTTTCTCCAAGATTTTGGAGTGCGTCTGTGGGAATTTTTGCTCATTCATCCAGAAGAGCATTTGTCAGGTCAGACGCTGATGTTGGAGGAGAGGGTCTGGCTCACAATCTCCAATCAAGTTTAGCCTAAAGGGGTTCTATTTTGGGTTGGGGTCAGGGCTCTGTGCAGGACCGTCAAATTCTTCCACACCAAACCCACCAACCATGCCTTTATGGATCTTGCTTTGTGCACTGGGGCACAGTCATGCTGGAACAGAAAAGGGCCTGCCACAAAGTTGAAAGCATACAATTGTCCAAAATGTCTTCGTATGCTAAAGAATTAAGATTTCAATTCACTGGAACTAAGGTGTCTAGGCCAACCCCTGAAAAACAACCCCATAGAATTATACTTCCTCCACCAAACTTTCGAGTTGGCACAATGCAGTCAGGCAGGTAACCTTCTCCTGGCATTCACCAAACCCAGACTCATCCATCAGACAGACAGATAAAGAAGCGTGATTCATCACTCCACAAAACACAATTCCACTGCTACAGAGTCTAGTGACGGTGTGCTTTGCATCACTTGACCCGATGCTTGGCATTGTACTTGCTGATGTAAGGCTTGCATGCAGCTGCTCGGCCATGGAGACCGATGCCATGAAGCTCCTAGTGCACAGTTTTTGCGCAGATCTTAATGCGAGACGAGCTTAAAGGGAATGTGTTGCCAGCAAAACATGTTTGTTTTTTTTTAGTTAAACAATTAGTGTGTAGGTGATTAAACATTGTTCTAATTTTTTTTTTTTTTTTCACGAGTCAGAAAATATTATAAATTGGATTCAATTGGATTCTAATTTATAATATTTTCCATTGCTGGTCACTAGATGGAGCCATTCCCAAAATTGCAGCATTGCATGTGGTAAAGCAACCACATTGCTTTATGCTGCAAAATTGGGTAAAAATCCCTCGCTCTAGTGAGCTCTCAGAATCCCCCCTCCTTTATCCTGGCTAGTGCCGGGAGAAACGAGGGGTTTGAACGTTCTAACCTCCTACACTGTGTGTCGCCATTTTTTGAGCTAACACACAGTGTAGTAGGTTTACATACAGTAGTAAACACACACTGAAACACAAACATACATAGAAATCCCTTACCTGCTCCAGTCGCCGCCGCTCCCTCCGCACAAGTCCGGAAGTAGTAATATTACTGTCCGGCCGCGAGTTCCGGTCCACAGGAAAATGGCGCCGGACGGCGCGCATTTCAAATTGAACTGCGCATGCGCCGTTCCCACACAGCGGCGTACATGATAGTGGATGGAACGGGCCCCGTTCACAGTCCCTATGGGACTGGAGCTGCCGTATTCCATGTCTGTATGTGTCGTTAATCGACACATACAGAAATGGAAAAAAAAATGGCAGCCCCCATAGGGAAGAAAAAGTGTAAAAATAAAAAAAAGTAACACACAAACACACAAATTAATCCAAACGTTTTTAATAAAGCACTAACATCTTTAACATATTAAAAAAAAAATTGTGGTGACACTGTTCCTTTAAGAACTCTGCAGTTATTAAGTCAGCAGGACGTTGGCGACTTTTATGCACTATGCCCCTCAGCACTGGGCGATCCCGCTCTGTAACTTTACATGGTCTGCCAGTTTATAGCAGAGTTGCTGCGGTTCCTAAACCCTACCACTTTGCAGTAATATCACTCAGGGTATGTTCACACGGCCAAATTTCAGACGTATACGAGGCGTATTTTGCCTCGTTTTACGTCTGGAAATACGTCTCAAATACGTCGTCAAACATCTGCCCATTACTTTCTATGGGTATAACGCTGTATTGTCCACACGACGCGTAATTTTACGCGTCGTACAGCAATTACGACGCGTAAAATTACGCCTCGTAAAAAGAAGTGCAGGACACTTCTTTGCACGTTTTTGGAGCTGTTTTCTCATAGACTCCAATGAAAACAGCTCCAAAAACTGACGTAAAAAACGCCGCGAAAACGGCGTGAAAACGCCGCGAAAAATGCGAGTTGGTAAAAAAACATCTGAAAAGCAGGGTCTGTTTTCCCTTGAAAACAGCTCTGGATTTTCAGACGTTTTTGTTGACTACGTGTGAACATACCCTCACAGTTGATCGTGGAATATCTAGGAGGGAAGAATTCATCACGAATTATCTTTAGAACGACCTACTCATTCACCAATGCGACTGCATGGCTAGGTGCTGGATTTTATACACCTGTGGATATGGGATTAAATTCAATGATTAAGAGGTGTGTCTCAATACTTTTGTCCATACAGTGTATCTCACGCTGCCAGCTACAGTATATTGAGTTTAAGTAAAGAAAGCTCACCGGGTCCAGGTGGTATTCGGCAGAATTGGGTACCGAGTCCATATAGCTTTTGAGTGAACGGAATGCTTGTTGGTCTTAAGGCAAAGTGTAGCAGGAAACAACGAGTTTATCCAGCACTTCAGCAATAAAAAAATATTTGTTTATTCGAAAATTCTTTAAAAGTATGCTGCAAACAAACAGTCAATACATGCTTACACATTTCAAACCATTCTGACCTCTCTAGCCACTATGTTTGTTTGCAGCGTGCTTTTAATGAATTTCGAATAAACAAAGAGTTATTTTATTGCTGAATTGCTGGATAAACTCTGTTTCCTGCTACAGTATATTCACTTCACTTCTGTTAAACACTAAACAGGATGAGAATCTAGCTACTTTCTCCCTCCTTGGTGTTAGCTTTGTACTACCCATTTCAGTATTTCATGTTTTTCATCTAGTGTTTGAATTTATCCTTTGTTGACACAGATGCGTTTTTTGTCACCTACCCCTGAACAATTTCACTTTGAATAATTGACCATGAGATATATGATCGTCCAATTTCACAGCTTTGTTTCATTTTTAGTAACATAAGTTCTGTAAATTTATAAATTCTGTAATTTCTATTTTTAGATAAATTCTACATGTGACAGCTGATACAGTATTTTGTTGCCTTTAATTAATCATAGCAAATTAGAAAGAAAAACACTCGTATGTACCCACAAAAAACGTAGCCAAATCCATCACTATGCACATTCCGCTCTGTTGTGTTTAACTTTTAGCAGATGAAAAATGAGGCAAGAAAATTTGCCTCGGAAACAGACCTGATTGGTGTAATTAGTGATTTTTTTTTAATAAGGATCCGTGGTTTTTCCTTTCAAATAACATAGCAAAAAGCTCTGTTTTCTATTAATTTTTTAATGATATTATAGAATTACAAAAAAAATTAGTCATGGATTCTGTTTTTACAGCTTCCATGACAGATATTACTAATCCATTTTGATCCCTTTTGCAAGATCCCATTGACTTATAATGGGCCACTCTAGTTTTATTTTTCAATGCGAAAAATAGTGCAACAGACTAGGCTATTCTGGCCATCAAAAAAATTAAAATGACAGAAACCTGTGGAAACGGCACCTCACCCCAGTGTCAATATAGTCTAATTCAACCCACAACTGCAGTTATCATTTTTGTAAGAGTATGCACTACTATAAGAAATATTGGGAGGAATCCTCCAGCTTAACATTAGTAGATTTCGACCACGGGCTGCGCCAGGATCGCTGCGACGGCACACGGCAATGAAGCAGGAAAAAAGGAAAACCAGTGATTCATCACAGTGAAGTTAAAATGAAAACTCAGTTTCAATTTTATTCCAGAATCTTTAAAAAATATATGTGTAGCTTCCAGATACAAGGATGTAAACTCTGACTGTTGCCTACGTGTTTCAGACGTGTACCACGTCCTTCCTCATGGCTTGTTTCCTTTTTTATGCACTACTATATCACATTCCCCAATCCCATTACCTGATATGTTGGGAAATTTTCGGGATTGTTGCAAGGTCGTTTGCATTTTTGTTTGTACGAACAGAAAAATCTTTGCTTTTTCCATGACTCACACAAAAGTTGCTTTATCTAATTGGATAAGGTTTTCATCATCCAGAAAACCTTCCTAAAACATCATCTTAGAATGTTTATGATGGGGCTTTACTCCACTTCTTCAGCATTGGCGACCCCATCCTTGTACATGGTATCATTGGGTTACAAGTTTTTTGAATATTGCCACTGCATTTAGTCTTTGCATGAACATTCATTTTCCTAATGTTAAATGTGAGTTTCATAAGTGGCTTACTCTTCGCGTGTGCTGATACTGATTCGTTATAATTATGGTTATTCTTGGTCCATGGATCTCTAAGGATCAATATAGCAAAAAAAAAGAACATGGCACTAACAGTAGCAAATTAGTCCAGTTAATGAAAAGTTCATAATTAATATGTTCTTCACTCAGAGGTGCAGAGGTGTCAGTACCCGAGCCCTGACTCCTTTTACAGATTTTGTATTGGGGCCCTCGAGCTTCAAGTGGTGCCTTTGTATTTACTGTCCCGTGTGTTTTTTACTCTATACTTTGGCCTTTTAACTTTACCCACAATCAACTGCCCAATCATTTTCACTCCCTTCCTAAATTATACCCAGTAATGACCAACTACTACTCACTACAAGGGTAAGGACACACGTAGCGGAGGATGTGCAGATGATGCGTGGCTGCAATGCGTCAAAACACCGAGCCAACTTGCATTTTTACCCCAAATTGGTGCGTTTTTTAAGCAATTATTAATGTCCACGTGGTTTTTGCTGGTTTAACTGAGAAACTTTTATAGTTGATCTCATGCTCATGTTTCTACTGGCTGTTTTGGGGTTTTCTGCTACTGGTAGGTATAATGCATTCTAAGGGAATGAAAGAAAGAGAAATACTGGAGAATGCATGAACATTGGCTATACAATTTTTGGAATACCGCACTCTTTAGGTGTATACTTGATATAACAGAACAGAAATGGCATTATACGGCTGGGTTCACACGACCATGTTACGTCCGTAATTGACGGACGTATTTCGTCCGCAAGTCCTGGACTGAACACACTGCAGGGAGAAAACATGATTACAGTACGGGACAGTTGTCCGGCAGCGAGGCAGGGACTCCTAGCATCGTACATAACTATGATGCTAGGAGCCCGGCTCCCTGCAGTGTGTTCGGTCCGGGACTTGCGGCCGAAATATGTTCCGTCCATTACGAACGTAACATGCTCGTGTGAACCCAGCCTCCATGTTTTAAATATTTTTTCTTATTCTGTTTTGTTCCTAAACTGTATTAAACACTCAAATTCCAATAAAAACAGCGGAGGAGGTAGAATGGGAAATAAGTGATAAAATCTTGGTAGTTTTGAATACATAATATATCAAACACATAGAGGATAATATTTATTTTTACAATTTCTACAGTCTACATATGCATTGACATTGAGCTTTACAGTTGCAGTTACATTTATCCAAAGCATTAGTGTTTTAAAGTTGGCCTGTAGGCATTTGTTATGTTTTGCGGGAGGCAAAATGTTCATGCATACATTAAAATCCTTAGAAATACTTTACTTTATTTGTAATTATATTATTTTTGGTAGCCAAGACATGTATTTGGCATTCAAGCTCAAATAAATGAGCTTTGGCATTCGAGCTGTCTGCTCTCAGCAGGGAACAACTAGTTGTGTTTCTTGTATTCTGTTCAGAATGGTGTTTTTTCAGTCGCTTAGTATATAGTCCATTAGAGATTTACATAGTGTATATATTAGGAAATAGAGAGCAGTAAATTTGGCCGGAAAACATTTAACCAAACTTAAACTTTTAAATCAAGAATAGGAGGTAGAAGTGTTATTGGTGGGTATTGGAATTATATTGGAAAATAATCTTACACAAATACATCTACATGCAGGAATCCCTCTGATCTGATAATCCAACCTTTATTTTCATAATACAGGTAGTGTCCAACTATATGCAGAAGGGTTTTTCGTTAATAAAAATGTTGGCATTAAGTTTCATGGCTTTGTCTCGAAGACAGCTCAGTGCCAAGTTGCTGCTTTTCAGCAGTAAGGTAGTCAGCCTCAACATTTTTGTCTTACACGTTATCATATCATTCCTTAACCCTTTAACAACCCAGTCATTTTTAGTTTTTACGTTTTAGTTTTTTACTCCCCGCCTTCCAAGAGCCATAACGTTTTTATTTTTCCATCAATAGAGTGGTGTGAGGGCTTATTTTTTGTGGGAGGAGCTGTAGCTTCTATTGGCACCATTTAAAGTACCATATAATGTACTGGGAAACGAAAAAAAATATTATTTGTGGTGTGGAATTGTAAAAAAACTAAATTCCTCCATAGTTTTTTGGGGTTTACGCCTTTCATCGTGCGGTAAAACCGACAACTTAACTTTATTCTGCATCTCAATACGATTATGGTAATACCAAACTTATATAGTTGTTTTTATATTTTACTACTTTTACAAAGAAAAAACTATTTATTAACAAAAAAAACTTGTTCTGTTTCACCACATTCTGAGAGCCAAAACGTTTTTGTTTTTCCGTTAATTAAGAGGTGTGAGGGATTTTTTTTTTGCGGGACGATCTGTAGTTTTTATTGGTATGTTTTTTTGGTACATACGAGTTTTTGATCACTTTTTCTTATTTTTTTTCTAGCACTAATGTGACCAAAAACCAATGATTCAGGTGTTTTCATTTTATTTATTTTTTATTTTTTTACGCCGTTCACCGTGCGAGTTAAATAATGGTATATTGTAATAATTCGGACTGTTACAGATACGGCAATACCAATTTTTATATTTTTTTAAATTTGTTACTTTGTGCTTGAGAAAAAATGGGAAAAGGGGGGTTTTTTAAACATTTTTGTCTTTTTTTTACACTTTTTAAAAATGTATTTAACTTTTTTTTACACATTTTTTACTCCCCCTAGGGGACTTGAACCAGCGATTGTTAGATTGCTTGTACAATACACTGCAATACAAGTGTATAGCAGTATATTGTCATTTTTACTCTAGCGCTAATGTGAAGGCAGACCTGGGGGTCTTTATTAGGCCCCGGGGCTGCCATGACAGCCATAGGCACTCCCCGATCATGCTTCGGGGGGCCGTTGGGCTGTCGGATTGGGCCACACCCTCCTCCTTATGGCTTAAATGCCACGGCCGCTATTGACCGCGGCATTTAACTAGTTAAACAGCCAGGAACAGCACGATCATTGTTCCTGGCCATTAGAGCAGCGTGTGAGCTGTAATACACAGCTTACAGCTGTGGTGCATGGAGCAGGCTCAGCGCGTGAATCACGAATTGAACTATTTTTATAGATCATTGCGACTTAAGACGCATTTTGGGTTGTCTAATCCACCCATCTCTCAACAACCTATAGACGTGTTTTCTGAACTCTCTATCTCCAATTTGGGTCTACGAAGCAAAAGTAATTTTGCTCCCCCCAAAATTTACCACGCCACAGAATCGGTGATTGATCTCATACAAAGAGACATTAATGTCGTCCTACATGACTATAACTTATGCTACTATCCCCATCAATAAAATTGATCCACTATAGAAATGATGTCATTAAGAAGTCTACAACAAAATCGAGAAATCATAATTAAACCAGCTGATAAGGGAGGGGCCATTGTTATACTTGACTATAACAACTATGTCTCTGAAGTTAATCGCCAGCTCACTGATAGCCATACATATTTAAAAATACCCAGAGACCCAATCTCTGATATATGTTCCAAAATCAATTCCATAATTGACCACCATCTTGATATTAACACTATTGACGAAAAACATACAAATTCCTACAGAATCCGTTCCCCATAACTCCTGTCTTCTATATCCTACCTAAAATCCACAAATCCCTAAACAATCCCCCTGGTCGACCAATAGTAGCTTCAACTGATTCTATTTTATCCCCATTAGCTGTATTTCTATAAAAAATATTAACTCCCCTCATTAAAAATACTAAGTCATTCCTATTAGACACGAGCCATTTTTCTACAGGTCATCAAATGTGTGAACCAAATTGAGCCCAATAGCCTTCCTATTACGTTGGATGTTAACAGTCTCTATACATCCATTTCACACCAAGACGGTTTATCAGCCACGGGAAGTCTTCTCGACACTACTGACATGCCTACAAATTCCAAACTATTATGTCTGGAATTACTTGAACTAATTCTTAATGTGAACTACTTTTTATTTGGGGATGACTTCTACAGACAGATTAACGGCACTGCAATGGGTTCCAATATGCCCCCCCCCCCCATACGCTAATGCCTATATGGCAGCATTTGAATCTACATATATCTAACCCAATTCTAAATTTAGGGATAACGCAACATGCTGGTATTGCTACATAGACGACATGTTTTGCATATGGAGAGGAACCGAACAATCTGCATCAGATTTTGTTCACGAGATCAGCACCATACGCGAGAGTCTAAAATTCACATTAAACATGAGTTCACATGAGATCAGCTTCCTGAATACACTGGTCAAAAAAAGCAATACTGGTCAATTGACTGTTGATTTGTATACCAAGCCCACAGATAGAAATGGCCTTCTTCATTTCCAGAGCAATCACCAACTCAAAACAAAAACTTCTCTACCAAAATCACAATACAAACGTATTTCTAGGATTGTCACAGATAATACAACACGCAACATGAGACTCCAAGAAATGACAAACAAATTCTTAGATAGAGGCTACCCATCACGGATACTCCAACAGGAACATCAGAAAACAATACAAGAGGATCATTTACCACATACTACTCGTAACAACAAAAAACACAATAGGATTCCTTTTATACATACGTATCACCCACTGGTCTGGAAATTTCAACAGATCATCAAAAAACATTGGCACCACCTTAATACGGCTTATCCAACTATTAACGAATTTGCCTCCCCTGCCATGATGTGGCTTAAACGCCCCCCTAACTTTAGGGATAAACTGATTAGAGCTGACATTGGCAGCAACATAAAATTATCCACACAAACCTTTTTAAGACGCAATGGTACGTTTCCATGCCTTCACTGTTCATGCTGTTCAAACTTCATCAAAGTTGATCGATTTCAGCATCCCCACACAAATAAATCTTTTCCTATAAAAGGATTTTATACATGCGACACCAACTTCGTGGTATACCTTATCAAATGCGCATGTGGACTAATATACGTAGGTGAGACCACACAACATGTCAGAGATCGCATATCGAGTCACAAATCCACCATTCGTTGCAATAAAATCTGGTTACCATTACCAGATCATTATCATAAGCCCAATCACAAGCTCTCACAATTTCAGTTTCAGATTATAAAACATGTTACAAAACCACGTAGAGGTGGCAACCATATCCACTTACTAAAGGAACGGGAATCCTACTGGATACACACACTCCAAACTTTGAGTCCCAAAGGAATCAATAGGGAATTTGATCTAATGAGCTAACACGTTATCTTCCTGCTAAATCCGTATTATTTATAATAATACACTAATGTTATTTTAAACTTTGATCATATTCTAATTCTATGTTTTTTCCTGTTCTAGACACGCTAGAAACATACATCCATATGGACCAGGTAACAAGTACCATAAAAAAGGCTGTCAAGTTCTATCTTTATTTATTTTCTTCTTTCTGTTTTTTAACTACGATACACCACACACATCACCATGGTAAAAGTATACATAAAATATCTAGTTTATCACATAACCTTTTTAATATTTAAATATTTATAGCTATATATACATATATACAAATATCTTTACGAGATACCCTTTGATCTCTTCTCCATCCACATCACACTTCAATACATGTGTTAAGGATCTGCCAGGCACAGCTTCTGTATCTACGCCCATAGGTAATCAGTCTGCACCTGCTTCTATGTCTGTGAGACTGACTCCATCTTCCACCACTCAGGATGGCAGGCTTAGGAGTGGGAGAACCTATCACAGCCTGGCCAGACGGAGCTAGCTCCTGCCCTCTGTCTATTTATACCTGCCTTTCCTGTTCCTCCTTGCTTGTGATTCTTCTCGTTTGGTTTCCTGGCCCTGCTGCAGCTTCTTGATCTATTTGACCCTGCTTCATATTGACCCTGGCTTACTGACTACTCTCCTGCTCTGCGTTTGGTACCTCGTACACTCCTGGTTTGACTCGGCTTGTTCACTACTCTCCTGCTCTGCGTTTGGTACCTCGTACACTCCTGGTTTGACTCGGCTCGTTCACCACTCTTGTTGCTCTCGGTGTTGCCGTGGGCAACTGCCCCTTTTCCCTTGCTTCTGTGTACCCTTGTCTGTTTGTCTGTTGTGCACTTATTGAGCGTAGGGACTGTCGCCCAGTTGTACCCCGTCGCCTAGGGCGGGTCGTTGCAAGTAGGCAGGGACTGAGTGGCGGGTAGATTAGGGCTCACTTGTCTGTTTCCTTACCCCCGTCATTACATAATCACAAGCCCATATACCTAGTCTACCCTGGTCCCTCACACTAATATGGACCCCCTTGAGACCCTGGCTCAGGACATGTAAGGTCTCTCCTTACAGGTCCAGGCCCTGGCTCAGAGGGTCAACCAGCCTGATGCTACCATGGTAGTGCCCCTCACCTCACCTCTTGAACCCCACCTCAAGTTGCCTGACCGGTTCTCAGGGGACCGGAAGAATTTTCTCTCCTTTCAGGAGAGTTGTAGGCTCTATTTTCGCTTAAAGCCCCACTCCTCAGGTTCTGAGAGCCAGCGGGTGGGTATAATTATGTCCCAGCTCCAGGAAGGGCCCCAAGAATTTGCCTTCTCCTTGGCTCCTGACGCCCCTGAACTTTCCTCCGTTGATCTTTTCTTTTCTGCTCTCGGATTCATTTATGACGAGACTGACAGGACTGCCTTTGCCGAGAGTCAGCTGGTGACCTTACGTCAGGGTAAGAGACCTGTTGAGGAGTATTGCTCTGACTTTAGGAAGTGGTGCGTAGCTTCTCGGTGGAATGACCCTGCCTTAAGGTGCCAGTTTAGGTTGGGTCTGTCGAACGGCATGAAAGACCTGCTAGTTAGCTATCCCTCTTCTGACTCCCTAGACCAGGTTATGGCTTTAGCGGTACGACTTGACCGACATCTCAGGGAACGACAACGTGAACGTTTTTGTGTTTTCTCCTCTGACTCCCCCATGATGCCTCCCGAAGTTCCGTTGCTTCGTTCCTCCCCGAAAGACTCAGAGATACCTATGCAACTCGGGGCCTCCGTGTCCCCCCAACAACGTAGAGAATTCCGCAGGAAGAATGGTCTCTGCTTCTACTGTGGGGATGACAAGCATCAAGTGAACAACTGTCCTAAGCGTAAGAATGCAGCCAATGAACTTCCGCGCCTAAGTGATCATCGGGGAGGTCACTTGGGCGCACAGGTATTTCACGTAAATATGAAACGTAATAAAATCTTGCTTCCCTTTCAGGTCTCTTTTGGTGGTAGGTCTGCTACCGGCAGTGCCTTCGTGGATTCAGGGTCGTCTTCTAATATCATGTCTGTGGAATTTGCTATGTCTCTAGCTATGCCTTTGATTGATTTGCCTAAACCTGTCTCGGTAGTGGGTATCGACTCCACTCCTCTTGCTAATGGTTATTTTACACAGCATACCCCTGTTTTTGAACTCCTTGTTGGCTCCATGCATTTGGAGCAGTGCTCTGTACTGTTGATGCAGGGATTATCGTCCGATTTGGTTTTAGGCCTTCCCTGGTTGCAGTAGCATAATCCCACGTTTGACTGGAATACTGGGGAGCTTACCAAATGGGGTAATGAATGCTTGACGTCATGTTTTTCAGTTAATTCTATTTCTCCCCCTGAGGAGGTGAACACGCTACCTGAGTTTGTTCAGGACTTCTCTGATGTTTTCTCTAAGGAGGCCTCCGAAGTGTTACCTCCTCATAGAGAATACGATTGCGCTATCGAATTGGTACCAGGAGCTAAGCTTCCTAAGGGTAGGATATTTAATCTCTCTTGTCCCGAACGTGAAGCCATGAGAGAGTATATCCAGGAATGCCTGGCCAAGGGTTACATTCGCCCCTCTACTTCTCCGGTAGGTGCTGGCTCCTTCTTCGTAGGGAAGAGGGATGGTGGTCTTAGACCATGCATTGACTACCGTAACTTGAATAAGGTCACTGTAAGGAACCAGTATCCCCTTCCTTTGATTCCTGATCTCTTTAATCAGGTTCAGGGGGCCCAATGGTTCTCTAAGTTTGATCTACGGGGGGCGTATAACCTTATCCGCATCAAAGAGGGGGATGAGTGGAAGACTGCGTTTAACACGCCCGAAGGTCATTTCGAATACCTCGTCATGCCCTTTGGGTTGTGTAATGCTCCCGCGGTCTTCCAGAATTTCATAAATGAGATTTTAAGAGATTACCTGGGGGTATTTCTTGTATTGTACCTTGATGACATACTTGTGTTTTCCAAGGACTGGTCCTCCCACATTGAGCATGTCAGGAAGGTGCTCCAGGTCCTTCGGGAAAACAAACTGTTTGCAAAGACCGAAAAATGTGTGTTTGGTGTGCAGGAGATACCATTTTTGGGTCAAATCCTCACTCCTCATGAATTCCGCATGGGCCCCGCCAAGGTCCAGGCTGTGGCGGAATGGGTCCAACCTGCCTCCCTGAAGGCGCTACTGTGCTTCTTGGGGTTCGCTAATTATTACAGGAGATTTATTGCTAACTTCTCGGTCATCGCTAAGCCTCTTACGGATCTCACTCGCAAGGATGCTTATCTCCTCCGCTGGCCTCCTGAGGCTGTCCAAGCTTTTGAGGTCCTTAAGAAGTGCTTTATCTTGGCCCCGGTGTTGGTTAAGCCCAACCAAATGGAGCCATTTATCGTGGAGGTTGACGCGTCCGAGGTGGGAGTGGGGGCTGTCTTGTCCCAGGGTACCAGGTCCCTCACCCATCTCCGTCCCTGTGCCTACTTCTCCAGGAAGTTTTCGCCCACTGAGAGTAACTATGATATTGGCAACCGCAAACTCTTAGCCATTAAATGGGCATTTGAAGAGTGGCGCCACTTCCTGGAGGGGGCTAGGCACCAGGTAACGGTCCTTACCGACCACAAGAATCTGGTTTTCCTAGAATCTGCCCGGAGGCTAAACCCGAGACAAGCTCGATGGGTGTTATTTTTTACCAGATTCAACTTTTTGGTTACCTATAGGGCTGGGTCTAAAAATATTAAGGCTGATGCACTGTCGCGTAGCTTCATGGCCAGCCCTCCTTCGGAGGAAGATCCTGCTTGTATTTTGCCTCCAGGTATAATCATTTCCTCTATTGATTCTGATTTAGTTTCTGAAATTGCTGCTGATCAAGGTTCAGCTCCCGGGAACCTTCCTGAGAAAAAGCTGTTTGTTCCCCTGCAATTCCGGCTAAGGGTACTTAGGGAAAATCATGACTCTGCACTATCTGGTCATCCAGGCATCCTGGGTACCAAGCACCTCATTGCCAGAAACTATTGGTGGCCTGGGTTGCCTAAAGACGTTAAGGCCTACGTCGCCGCTTGTGAGGTTTGTGCTAGGTCCAAGACTCCCAGGTCCCGACCAGCGGGCTTACTGCGTTCTTTGCCCATTCCCCAGAGACCTTGGACCCATATCCCCATGGATTTTGTCACCGATTTGCCTCCATCTCAAGGCAAGTCGGTGGTGTGGGTTGTAGTAGACCGCTTCAGTAAGATCTGCCACTTTGTGCCCCTCAAAAAACTACCCAATGCTAAGACGTTAGCTACCTTGTTTGTCAAACACATCCTTCGTCTCCATGGGGTCCCTGTCAATATTGTTTCTGACAGAGGGGTACAATTTGTTTCTTTGTTTTGGAGAGCCTTCTGTAAAAAGTTGGAGATTGATCTGTCCTTCTCCTCTGCCTTCCATCCTGAAACTAATGGCCAAACGGAGAGGACTAATCAGTCTCTAGAACAATATTTAAGGTGTTTTATCTCTGACTGTCAATATGATTGGGTCTCATTCATTCCCCTCGCCGAATTTTCCCTTAATAACCGGGTCCGTAACTCATCAGGGGTCTCCCCTTTTTTCTGTAATTTTGGGTTTAATCCACGGTTCTCCTCCGTTTCACCTGGTAGTTCCAACAATCCCGAGGTAGAGGTCGTTCATCGGGAACTGTGCACAGTCTGGGCCCAGGTTCAGAAGAACCTAGAGGCGTCCCAGAGCATACAAAAAACTCAGGCAGATAGAAGACGTTCTGCTAACCCCTTGTTTATGGTCGGGGATCTGGTGTGGCTATCGTCAAAGAACTTGCACCTTAAAGTCCCGTCCATGAAGTTTGCTCCCCGCTTTATAGGGCCGTACAAGGTCATTGAAGTCCTCAATCCTGTCTCCTTCTGACTGGAGTTGCCCCCATCTTTTCGAGTACACGACGTGTTTCATGCATCCCTCCTTAAACGCTGCTCTCCGTCCTTGGCTGCCTCGAAGAAATCTCCTGTCCCCGTTCTCACCCCTGAGGGGGTAGAATTCGAAGTGGCCAAGATTGTGGACAGCAAGATGGTCCAAGGCTCCCTCCAGTACCTGGTCCATTGGAGAGGATACGGGCCTGAGGAGAGGACTTGAGTACCCGCCCGGGATGTTCACTCTGGGGTATTGGTCAGGAGGTTCCACCTTCGTTTCCCCAATAAACCAGGTCCATCTAGAAAGGGTCCGGTGGCCCCTCATAAAAGGGGGGGTACTGTTAAGGATCTGCCAGGCACAGCTTCTGTATCTACATAGGTAATCAGTCTGCACCTGCTTCTATGTCTGTGAGACTGACTCCATCTTCCACCACTCAGGATGGCAGGCTTAGGAGTGGGAGAGCCTATCACAACCTGGCCAGACGGAGCTAGCTCCCGCCCTCTGTCTATTTATACCTGCCTTTCCTGTTCCTCCTTGCTTGTGATTCTTCTCGTTTGGTTTCCTGGCCCTGCTGCAGCTTCTTGATCTATTTGACCCTGCTTCATATTGACCTTGGCTTTACTGACTACTGGCTTGACTCGGCTTGTTCACTACTCTCCTGCTCTGCGTTTGGTACCTCGTACACTCCTGGTTTGACTCGACTCGTTCACCACTCTCGTTGCTCTCGGTGTTGCCGTGGGCAACTGCCCCTTTTCCCTTGCTTCCGTGTACCCTTGTCTGTTTGTCTGTCGTGCACTTATTGAGCATAGGGACTGTCGCCAAGTTGTACCCCGTCGCCTAGGGCGGGTCGTTGCAAGTAGGCAGGGACTGAGTGGCGGGTAGATTAGGGCTCACTTGTCTGTTTCCTTACCCCCGTCATTACAAAATGCTATACAATGGCATTCATTATGCCGACAATGCCACCGTCCTTTCCATACTTACCCTATGGCTATTACAACACATATGGACATGATCATTAACACACATACATTTACATCATACTTACCGTTTTATCTTCATCCCATTCTGATACCAGCTGTCGGACGGCACTCGCAACACCGCTGACGGCACATCCACCACTCGACACTGATGTACTTCCGGTGCCGCACAAATAAAAACACTGGCGATACTAACACGTTCAAGATAAACAGGGCAGATCTGGCAGACATCCCATACAAGTGACACTCATAATCAGGTACAGCTCTTCCTGTTTTCTTTTGTTTTCTTTTGGTCTCGTTTGTTTTCTTTTATTTTCTGCTTTTCCTGCTCTCTGTTCCTTCCGTATTCTTTACTCTAATCTATCACTCTAATATATGTTCATCTGTATATGACTATTATTATTTTTTGTAGAAATTTTCATTTGTTAATTATATATTAACTTGTTATATTGCTATTATGTTAAAAGAATCTTTTTCATTATTTTAGCGACAGTGACAAAGGCCGTGGATCGGCTGAAACGTCTATCAAGTCGCTCACTACTACAATATTGCCATTTATCTCGCAATAAAATTCAAATATTTTTCATCTTGATCCTTTTTATACATTTGTGTGTGCTGGGATTCTATTTTCTTCGAGCCCGCACCAAATAATCAGCCCCCTGGTCCATAACGTGCATTTTCGGTATGGGTTGTTAAGGTGTTAAATGGTATTTGCTTAATTTGAACTGAGTGGTGCTATTC
Source organism: Rhinoderma darwinii (assembly GCF_050947455.1). NCBI lineage: Eukaryota > Metazoa > Chordata > Amphibia > Anura > Rhinodermatidae > Rhinoderma > Rhinoderma darwinii. The sequence continues at coordinate 383,595,665 of NC_134688.1, read as the reverse complement.
AATGTGCGCCAAAATTCTGGCTCAAATGTAGCCATAATTTTCGCATACATATTGTACATCACATTAACAGTTTTAACTCGGATGTGAAAATGGCAGTTTTTCACGTCCGAGTTTCACCCGTGCCAGACCTGTTTTCGCGGATCCTCATAGACTTGATTCTATGGAGGGATCTGTGAAAACAGAAGAAAATAGGAAATGTCATATTTTTCAATGGATCCTTCACTAGGTCCTTTGAAACAACGGCAGTGTGAATGGCCCCATTGAAATACATGAGTTCGTGTGATGGCCGTTGTTTTAACGGCTGTCACAAGGACGTAGTCAATATTTTTGTGAATAAGCCCTTATGATAATGTAGGAGCTGATGGCAGAAGAGTCTGATGACTAACAAGTTTCTCTCTATATAGATCTTTTTTCAGAGTATTTTCAGCAATTGCTTGTTTAGGGAGTTACTTTCCAATAAAAACAGATTAAACATAAAATGTCAGATAAAAATCGAAATCCATAGATTTATATCTCCATAATATTACTCACTGTGCTACAGGAATCTGGTAGTGCTTGGCAACACTACCATTGAAATTCTTTAAAATGCGAAGTTATTACAGGTGGATACATGGAGCTCAATCTAGAGGTAGATATATATATATATATAATAAAGTGGGAAGAAGGGAAAAGGCTGGCACTGCTGAACCGGCACAATAGGAATAGGAGTGTGTCAGATGGCTTGTTTTCTAAATGGATAATTGCAGGCAGGTTGCCCCGGAGTTGCTCATCGAAAATGTAGCAAAACCAGTTAAGTATAAGTATAGAGAAATGATCGAGGCACTCACTGGACTGGCAACACAATTTCTTTATTTGGAAAGATCTCGGTCAGGATGTGGAATTGCCCACATCCTGACCGAGATCTTTCCAAATAAAGAAATTGTGTTGCCAGTCCGGTGAGTGCCTCGATCATTTCTCTATACTTTTAGATATATATATATTCACAAATAATGCAATTACATCTAGGCTCATTGGTAGAGTAATAGCATATACTCCCTGCATGACTCTAGTCAGTTCATCTATAAACCACACAAGTTTATAAGTGGAATATTTTACTGGGCAATGAATTCCCTTTTCATGCATGAAAGGCTGTTTCTCACATTATTGCAGGTTTAGAAAATACATCCATAAATCATCATCTAAAGTGACATTTATAAAGGAAACGTCCATATAGTTTGCATTTCTGTTATTCACTTTTATTTTCATGGTAAATTAATCAAATTCCAAAATGCTTTATCAGCAGTTTGACTTTATAAATGACTTAATCTAAGGCTCTTTCATGCCTAAAAATAATGTTACATTGAATGGGATGTGGTATAATAATCATGCATCTTTCACCCGAAATCAATACCTGTAGCTAACTCCAGTGAATAAAGACAAGAAAGTAGATACTTATTTTTCAAGACTCTGCATTAGTAATATTCCCGGGTTTCTTAAAGTGCATTTTCCTTTACTTCTTGTTTGATTAACGGTGTATTATAGATACTATATATATATTATATGAGTATCTATTTTGAAACCTGGTTTAGAGGCTCTGATATTTCAGTCAATGCGACTGATAATAAGGGTTTGCACCTATAATCTGTGAATTATTTTCATTTTAGAATTCTTTTAGGGATTTTTCACCATGAAAATCTCCCTGCTTATGCAAATGACTCTGGAAGGAGTCCCATGAAATTACTCCTTCCTTTCATGGTTGTCACAATAACCAATTGCAAAGAACTCTGCTTTAATTCTATTGATAAATATTTCACATGTGACAATTAGGAGTGTAACATATACAGTGGAGGAAATAACTATTTGATCCCTTGCTGATTTTGTAAGTTTGCCCACTGTCAAAGTCATGAACAGTCTAGAATTTTTAGGCTAGGTTAATTTTACCAGTGAGAGATAGATTATATAAAAAAAAATAAAGAAAATCACATAGTCAAAATTAGATATATTTATTTGCATTGTGCTCAGAGAAATAAGTATTTGATCCCCTACCAACCATTAAGAGTTCAGCCTCCTCCAGACCAGTTACACGCTCCAAATCAACTCGGTGCCTGCATTAAAGACAGCTGTCTTACATGGTCACCTGTATAAAAGACTCCTGTCCACAGACCCAATTAATCAGTCTGACTCTAACCTCTACAACATGGGCAAGACCAAAGAGCTTCCTAAGGATGTCAGGGACAAGATCATAGACCTGCACAAGGCTGGAATGGGCTACAAAACCATAAGTAAGACGCTGGGTGAGAAGGAGACAACTGTTGGTGCAATAGTAATAAAATGGAAGACATACAAAATGACTGTCAATCGACATCGATCTGGGGCTCCATGCAAAATCTCACCTCGTGGGGTATCCTTGATCCTGGGAAAGGTGAGAGCTCAGCCGAAAACTACACGGGGGGAACTTTTTAATGATCTCAAGGCAGCTGGGACCACAGTCACCAAGAAAACCATTGGTAAAACATTACGCCGTAATGGATTAAAATCCTGCAGTGCCCACAAGGGCCCCCTGCTCAAGAAGGCACATGTACAGGCCCGTCTGAAGTTTGAAAATGAACATCTGGATGATTCTGAGAGTGATTGGGAGAAGGTGCTGTGGTCAGATGAGACTAAAATTGAGCTCTTTGGCATTAACTCAACTCGCCGTGTTTGGAGGAAGAGAAATGCTGCCTATGACCCAAAGAACACCGTCCCCACTGTCAAGCATGGAGGTGGAAACATTATGTTTTGGGGGTGTTTCTCTGCTAAGGGCACAGGACTACTTCACCGCATCAATGGGAGAATGGATGGAGCCATGTACCATCAAATCCTGAGTGACAACCTCCTTCCCTCCACCAGGACATTAAAAATGGCTCGTGGCTGGGTCTTCCAGCACGACAATGACCCGAAACATACAGCCAAGGCAACAAAGGAGTGGCTCAAAAAGAAGCACATTAAGGTCATGGAGTGGCCTAGCCAGTCTCCAGACCTTAATCCCATCGAAAACTTATGGAGGGAGCTGAAGATTCGAGTTGCCAAGCGACAGCCTCGAAATCTTAATGATTTATAGATGATCTGCAAAGAGGAGTGGGCCAAAATTCCATCTAACATGTGTGCAAACCTCATCATTAACTACAAAAAACATCTGACTGCTGTGCTTGCCAACAAGGGTTTTGCCACCAAGTATTAAGTCTTGTTTGCCAAAGGGATCAAATACTTATTTCTCTGTGCACAATGCAAATAAATATATATAATTTTGACAATGTGATTTTCTTTCTTTTTTTTTAATATAATCTATCTCTCACTGGTAAAATTAACTTAGCCTAAAAATTCTAGACTGTTCATATCTTTGACAGTGGGCAAACTTACAAAATCAGCAAGGGATCAAATACTTATTTCCTTCACTGTATGTATATATACAGTCCTAGCCAAAAGTTTTGAGACTGATACACATTTTGGTTTTCACAAAGTTTGTAGCTTCAGTTTTTATAGTGGCAATTTGCATTAACTCTAGATTGTTATGAAGAGTGATTAGATGAATTGCAATTCATTGCAGTCATTCCTAGCCATGAAAATTAACTTAAATACAAAAATCCAATTTCCACTGCATTTCAGCCCTGCCACAAAATGACATGCTAACATCTTTTCAGTGATCTTCCCGTTAGCTCTGATGAAAGTGTTAAAAGAGATCTGTCACTACTTTAGTAATGCCCAATCTCCTAGCTAATCTGATAAGCGCTGTCACACTGATAATACTAGTGAAAATGTTGTCCCAAAACGTTTCTTATTTTAAAAGTTATGAGCTTTTTTCTAACTATACAAATGAAGCTATATTAGACAAGTTTTTGTCAACCCCAGCGATTCTCCTGTAGTGGAGCTACCTCGCAGCCTCTGACGCTGTCCTATCAGCATCAAGCTTCTTCACACAGTGCGAGAGACTGAGGCTGGAGGGAAGGGGGATCACTTCAAATAGCCAAATCTCCGACTGTGGACCACCTAGAACAGTGCTTCTGATGGCATATAAAAGCTGAGATGTTATCTTTCATATGGCACCAGGATCGCAGTTCTAGCTAGGAAACAAGCAGAGGTATCACCAGTTGAAATCACAGTCGGGAATGGAAGCTGTATGCTATATGATCATGCAGTATTGCTGGGTTGGGAAGAGGTGAACTATTTGATGCTGATTGGACAGCATCATACAGAAAATATTACACCGCCGAGAGTGAAAAGAAAAAGTTACCTCCCATTTTAATATAATAATAAATTCTATAAATATAATAATAAACATTTTTTAAAAAAAATTAAACAGTATTTATCAACATCCTAGCGCCTGTAACGGCTGTGGCCGCGGACCACCGATCCTCGTAGACGGAAGGCCGTGACGGCAGACTCCTGGCCTGATGCCAGCGTCTCCCTCCTCGGAGAAGCCGGCTCGCGCGGCCATCCTGTCCTGAACTGTTTGTTAGGGTGCGCGCGCTCGTCCCTGGCCTTAAAGGGCCAGCGCGCTTACCAAAAGTTCCCTAACATATTCCCAGATCACCCTGGACTATAAAAAGGGCTCCGACCTTCCATTCCTTGCCTGAACGATGTTGTTATCCACCTATGTTCATATTGAAAATGGTCCCTTAGTTGTATCCTGCTCCCAGAGTTCCCGTATCCTGCTTCCTGTTTCCCTTTTGCTATATTGTCTCCTGTACCTAATTCTTTAGTTGGAGTCCTGTGTATCATCTGACACGCCTGCTGTCATCTGCCATGCCTAGTATCATCGTCCAAATTCTGGAGAGCTCTGTGCAACCTGCTAGATATAAAGCTGGACTTCTCTTCCGACTATCACCCAGAGTTCAATGGTCAAGTGGAGAGGACCAATCAAATTTTAGAAAACTACCTTCGTCATTTTGTTTCCGCCCAACATGACAATTGAGGACAACTTCTGCCTTGGCCGGAATTCTCCTACAACAATCATACTAGTGAGTCTACCGCCTCTTCTCCTCTCTACATCCACGAGTTCCTCTTCCTGTGCCAGCCATGACTCAAGGACCGGCAGCTAACTCATTTGGGACTTTTATCCACATCTAGCAGCAAACCAAATCTGCGATCCTGCAGGTAGTGGACTGCATGCAAAAGCATGCCGATAAAAAAAAGAAAAGTTCTTCCTCAGTTCTATCCTGGAGTCAATGTCTGGCTATCCTTGAGAAACATTAGTCTCAAGATGCCCTCTCACAAATTCGCTCCCAGGTTACTCGGTCCTTTCAAAGTTCTGCAACAGATAAACCCTGTAACCTATAAACTTCGGTTGTCTCCTACTCTCAAGATTACCAAATCATTCCACGTCTCCCTCCTTAAACCTGTGGTTCTGAACCATTACATTAAAGTTCTTCGTTTTGCAGTTGTTCCCAGCGGTTCTTCTGATGTGTTTGAGGTGAAGGAGATTATGGAATACAAGAGAGTAGGAGCAAGGACTTTCTATTTAGTGGACTGGAAAGGGTTTGCTCCTGACGAGAGGTCATGGGAGCCAGAAGGGAATCTTAATGCTCCTACCCTCATAATTTTTTTTTTACCTTGTTAAGCAGATCTGTTTATTTATTGCTGTTATCCGTTTAACCCTAAGTACAAAGAACCTGTACAGTTCAAGTTTCTACCTGTGATGTCGTGCACCCAAGGGTGTGCATACCATAGAGGTAGCCTATGCAGCTGTTATTATGCCATGAACGCCTACTCCAGGCTAGCCTTCGCTCCCTTTCCTATAGACATTGGGTACCTGAAGCAATTTATGTATAAACATAAGCAATGTTAGTAAATAGGCACAGGCTAATTCCACCCTTCTCATGTACAGAGAATGCATGGGGTGAAAGAAGAGCAATTTATGTTTCCTTACTTAAAGGGGTTTGCCCATCTGGGTCATTAATGGCATATCCACAGGATATGCCATAAATGCCAGATAGATGTGGGTCCAACCTCTTGGACCTGCACCTATCTCTAGAACGAGGCCCCCTAATTCGCGACCATGTAATCAGAAAACAGCGTAGCTGCTTCCGTAACCACCCATTCACTTCTATGGGAGCTAAGGAAACAGCGTAGCTCAGCGAGCTATGCTGTTTTCAGATTCGTCCAATCAGCATCAAACAGATCTCCTCTTCACAGCCAAGCAACACAGCATGATCATATATTATACAGCTTCCATTCCTAACTGTGTTTTCAACTGATGATACCTTCGGTTGTTTCACAGCTAGAACTGCGATCCTGGTGCCATATGAAAGATTAGAATCTCATCTTCCATGTGTGGACCACTGTTCTAGTGTAAAGGATCTGCCAGGCACAGCTTCGGGGTTAACTCCCAGAACTAATCAGTCAGCACCTGAGAATACATCCCTGAGACTGACTCCTGCTTCCACCATTCAGGCTGGCAGGCTTAGGAGTGGGAGAACCTATCGTAACCTGGCCAGACTCAGCTAGCTCCCGCCCTCGGTCTATTTAAGCCTGCACTTCCTGTCCCTCGGTGCTTGTGCTTCTTTCCTTGTGGTTTCCTGGCCCAGCTACAGCTCCTGCTATTTTTGATACTGCTCCATACAGACCCTGGCTTACCGACTACTCTTCTGCTTTTCGTTTTGTACCTCGCACACTCCTGGCTTGACTCGGCTCGTTCACCACTCTGGTTGCTCACGGTTTTGCCGTGGGCAACGGCCCCTTTTTCTTGCTTGTGTTCCTTTGTATGTTTGTCGTGTTTGTCGTGCACTTACTGGGCGCAGGGACCGCCGCCCAGTTGTACCCCGTCGCCTAGGGCGGGTCGTTGCAAGTAGGCAGGGACAGAGTGGCGTGTAGATTAGGGCTCACTTGTCCGTCTCCCTACCCCCTGCCATTACATAATCACAAGCCCATACCTAGTCTACCCCTGGTCCCTGACACCACTATGGATCCCCGTGAGACCCTGGCTCAGCAAATGCAGGGTCTCTCCCTACAGGTCCAGGCCCTGGCTCAGAGGGTCAACCAGCCTGATGCTACCCTGGTAGTTCCCCTCACCGCACCTCTTGAACCCCACCTCAAGTTGCCCGACCGGTTCTCAGGGGACCGGAGGGCTTTTCTCTCCTTTCGGGAGAGTTGTAGGCTTTACTTTCGTTTAAAGCCTCATTCCTCAGGTTCTGAGAGCCAGCGGGTGGGTATAATTATGTCCCAGCTCCAGGAAGGGCCCCAAGAGTGGGCCTTCTCCTTGGCTCCTGACGCCCCTGAACTTTCCTCCGTTGATTGTTTCTTTTCTGCTCTTGGACTTATTTATGACGAGACTGAAAGGACTGCCTTTGCCGAGAGTCAGCTGGTGACCTTACGTCAGGGTAAGAGACCTGTTGAGGAGTATTGCTCTGACTTTCGGAAGTGGTGCGTAGCTTCTCGGTGGAATGACGCTGCCTTAAGGTGCCAGTTTAGGTTGGGTCTGTCGAATGCCCTGAAAGACCTGCTAGTTAGCTATCCCTCTTCTGACTTCCTAGACCAGGTTATGTCTTTAGCGGTACGACTTGACCGACGTCTCAGGGAACGACAACGTGAACGTTTATGTGTTTTCTCCTCCGACTCCCCCATGATGCCTCCCGAAGCTCCGTTGCTTCGTTCCTCCCCGAAAGATTCAGAGATACCTATGCAACTCGGGGCCTCCGTGTCCCCCCAACAACGTAGAGAATTCCGCAGGAAGAATGGTCTCTGCTTCTACTGTGGGGACGACAAGCATCAAGTGAACAACTGTCCTAAGCGTAAGATTGCAGCCAGAGAACTTCCGCGTCTAAGTGATCATCGGGGAGGTCACTTGGGCGCACAGGTATTTCCCGTAAATATGAAACGTACTAAGATCTTGCTTCCCTTTCAGGTCTCTTTTGGTGGTAGGTCTGCTACCGGCAGTGCCTTCGTGGATTCAGGGTCCTCTACTAATATCATGTCTGTGGAATTTGCTATGTCCCTTGCTATGCCTCTGATTGATTTGCCTAAACCTGTCCCGGTAGTGGGTATCGACTCCACTCCTCTTGCTAATGGTTATTTTACACAGCATACCCCTGTTTTTGAACTCTTTGTTGGCTCCATGCATTTGGAGCAATGCTCTGTACTGTTGATGCAGGGATTATCGTACGATTTGGTTCTAGGTCTTCCCTGGTTGCAGTTGCATAATCCCACGTTTGACTGGAATACTGGGGAGCTAACCAAATGGGGTAATGAATGTTGTACGTCATGTTTTTCTGTTAATTCTATTTCTCCCCCTAAGGAGGCGAATACGCTACCCGAGTTTGTTCAGGACTTCGCTGATGTTTTCTCTAGGGAGGCCTCCGAAGTGTTACCTCCTCATAGAGAATACGATTGCGCTATCGAATTGGTACCAGGAGCTAAGCTTCCTAAGGGTAGGATATTTAATCTTTCTTGTCCCGAACGTGAAGCTATGAGAGTGTATATCCAGGAATCCCTGGCCAAGGGTTACATTCGTCCCTCTTCTTCTCCGGTAGGTGCTGGCTTCTTCTTCGTGGGGAAGAAGGATGGTGGTCTTAGGCCATGCATTGACTACCGTAGCCTGAATAAGGTCACGGTAAGGAACCAGTATCCCCTTCCTTTGATTCCTGATCTCTTTAATCAGGTTCAGGGGGCCCAATGGTTTTCTAAATTGGATCTACGGGGGGCGTATAACCTTATTCGCATCAAAGAGGGGGATGAGTGGAAGACTGCGTTTAACACGCCCGAAGGCCATTTCGAATACCTCGTCATGCCCTTTGGGTTGTGTAATGCCCCTGCGGTCTTCCAGAATTTCATAAATGAGATTTTGAGAAATTACCTGGGGGGTTTTCTGGTAGTGTACCTTGATGACATACTGGTGTTTTCCAAGGACTGGTCCTCCCACATTGAGCATGTCAGGAAAGTGCTCCAGGTCCTTCGGGAAAACAAACTGTTTGCCAAAACCGAAAAATGTGTATTTGGGGTACAGGAGATTCCATTTTTGGGTCAAATCCTCACTCCTCATGAATTCCGCATGGACCCCGCCAAGGTTCAGGCTGTGGCGGAATGGGTCCAACTTGCCTCCCTGAAGGCGTTACAGTGTTTTTTGGGGTTCGCTAATTATTACAGGAGATTTATTGCTAACTTCTCGGTCATCGCTAAGCCCCTTACGGACCTCACTCGCAAAGGTGCTGATCTCCTCCACTGGCCTCCTGAGGCTGTCCAGGCTTTTGAGGTCCTTAAGAAGTGCTTTGTCTCGGCCCCGGTGCTGGTTCAGCCCAACCAAATGGAGCCATTTATCGTGGAAGTTGACGCATCTGAGGTGGGAGTGGGGGCTGTCTTGTCCCAGGGTACCAGGTCCCTCACCCATCTCCGCCCCTGTGCCTACTTCTCCAGGAAGTTTTCGCCAACTGAAAGTAACTATGATATTGGCAACCGCGAACTCTTAGCCATTAAATGGGCATTTGAAGAGTGGCGCCACTTCCTGGAGGGGGCTAGGCACCAGGTAACGGTCCTTACCGACCACAAGAATCTGGTTTTCCTAGAATCTGCCCGGAGGCTAAACCCGAGACAAGCTCGATGGGCGTTATTTTTTACCAGATTCAATTTTTTGGTTACCTATAGGGCTGGGTCTAAAAATATTAAGGCTGATGCACTGTCGCGTAGCTTCATGGCCAGCCCTCCTTCGGAGGAAGATCCTGCTTGTATTTTGCCTCCAGGTATAATCATTTCCTCGATCGATTCTGATTTAGTCTCTGATATTGCTGCTGATCAAGGTGCAGCTCCCGAGAACCTTCCTGAGAACAAGCTGTTTGTTCCCCTGCAATTCCGGCTAAGGGTACTTAGGGAAAATCATGACTCCGCACTATCTGGCCATCCAGGCATCCTGGGTACCAAACACCTCATTACCAGAAATTATTGGTGGCCTGGGTTGCCTAAAGACGTTAAGGCCTACGTCGCCGCTTGTGAGGTTTGTGCTAGGTCCAAGACTCCCAGGTCCCGACCAGCGGGCTTACTGCGTTCGTTGCCCATTCCCCAGAGACCTTGGACACATATCTCCATGGATTTGCCTCCATCCCAAGGCAAGTCGGTGGTGTGGGTGGTGGTGGACCGCTTCAGTAAGATGTGCCACTTTGTGCCCCTCAAGAAACTACCCAACGCCAAAACGTTGGCTACCTTCTTTGTCAAACACATCCTGCGTCTCCATGGGGTCCCTGTCAATATTGTTTCGGACAGAGGGGTACAATTTGTTTCATTGTTTTGGAGAGCCTTCTGTATGAAGTTGGGGATTGATCTGTCCTTCTCCTCTGCCTTCCATCCTGAAACCAATGGCCAAACGGAGAGGACTAATCAATCTCTAGAACAATACTTAAGGTGTTTTGTCTCTGACTGTCAATTTGATTGGGTCTCTTTCATTCCCCTCGCCGAATTTTCCCTTAATAACCGGGTCAGTAACTCGTCAGGGGTCTCTCCTTTTTTTTGTAATTTTGGGTTTAATCCACGGTTCTCCTCCGTTTCACCTGGTAGTTCCAACAATTCTGAGGTAGAGGTCGTTCATCGGGAACTGTGCACAGTCTGGGCCCAGGTTCAGAAAAACCTAGAGGTGTCCCAGGGCGTACAAAAAACTCAGGCTGATAAAAAACGTTCTGCTAACCCCCTGTTTATGGTCGGTGATCTGGTGTGGTTGTCGTCTAGGAACTTGCATCTCAAGCTTCCGTCCAAGAAGTTTGCTCCCCGGTTTATTGGGCCGTATAAGGTCATTGAGGTCCTCAATCCTGTCTCCTTCCGGCTGGAGTTACCCCCGTCTTTTCGGATACACGACGTGTTTCATGCCTCCCTCCTCAAACGCTGCTCCCCATCCTTGGCTCCCTCGAGGAGACCTCCTGTTCCCATCCTCACCCCTGAGGGGGTGGAATTCGAGGTGGCCAGGATTGTGGACAGCAAGATGGTCCAAGGCTCCCTCCAGTACCTGGTCCATTGGAGAGGATACGGGCCCGAGGAGAGGACTTGGGTACCCGCCCGGGATGTTCACGCTGGGGTATTGGTCAGGAGGTTCCACCTGCGTTTCCCCAGTAAGCCAGGTCCACTTAGAAAGGGTCCGGTGGCCCCTCATAAAAGGGGGGGTACTGTAAAGGATCTGCCAGGCACAGCTTCGGGGTTAACTCCCAGAACTAATCAGTCAGCACCTGAGAATACATCCCTGAGACTGACTCCTGCTTCCACCATTCAGGCTGGCAGGCTTAGGAGTGGGAGAACCTATCGTAACCTGGCCAGACTCAGCTAGCTCCCGCCCTCGGTCTATTTAAGCCTGCACTTCCTGTCCCTCGGTGCTTGTGCTTCTTTCCTTGTGGTTTCCTGGCCCAGCTACAGCTCCTGCTATTTTTGATACTGCTCCATACAGACCCTGGCTTACCGACTACTCTTCTGCTTTTCGTTTTGTACCTCGCACACTCCTGGCTTGACTCGGCTCGTTCACCACTCTGGTTGCTCACGGTGTTGCCGTGGGCAACGGCCCCTTTTTCTTGCTTGTGTTCCTTTGTATGTTTGTCGTGCACTTACTGAGCGCAGGGACCGCCGCCCAGTTGTACCCCGTCGCCTAGGGCGGGTCGTTGCAAGTAGGCAGGGACAGAGTGGCGGGTAGATTAGGGCTCACTTGTCCGTCTCCCTACCCCCTGCCATTACATCTAGGTGTTCCAGAGCCCGAGATATGGCTATTTTACGTGATTCCCCCTTCCCTCCAGCCTCAGTCTGTCACACTGTGTGTGAAGCAGCTTCATGCTGATAGGACAGCGTCAGAGGCTGTGAGGTAGCTCCACCTCAGGAGAAAGGCTGGTGTTGACACCCATTTGTCTAGTATAGACTCATTTGCATCTTTAGAAAAAAGCTCATAACTTTTAAAATAAAACTTTTTGGGACACAATTTTCACTAGCATTATCAGTGTGACAGCGTCTATTAAGCGATTTGTCACCGATCTTGGCACACGCCTGTTTTGATCAAATATTTGCACAATTTATGTCACTTTTCAAAAAAAAAAAAAAAGTGCCTGCGACCACAGTCTTCCTCCTTCTCTATTTCTAATAAGATGTGGGGGTTGAGGAGGAGAGACGCAAGAGCACAGTGTCGAAGCCTACTGTACTCATTCTTGTCAGGCTCTTTCTTACTGCAGTCCGCACTGAAATGCTCATCTCCTCTTCATGCTCTGCTAACTGGCTTCCCCTCTATTACGACATGCTACTGTTCTTCCTGGAATAAAATCCTGGGGGGGTGGAAAAAAACCACAAACAATGGTACGACACACAGTCGGTTACATAGGTAGAACAATGTAGAATGAGGACAACAGAGGCATTCAACCTCGGACTCCTAAATGAATTCAGACCAAACCCCTAAACTAATACAGACCTCAGACCAGACCCCCAAAATAATCCATATCTCAAGGCAGAACCACTAAATAAATCAGACCAAAGATGACTCCTTAAATAAGTCATACCCCAGAACAGACCCCCTAAAGAAATCAGACCTTAGACAAGACCCCTAAATAAATCACATCTCAAACCGGACCCCCTACATATAGTCTATAGTCAATCATTAAATTCCATTACAGTCTCAGGTTTATACATATTAGTAACAATCAAATTCTAATAAGCTACAATTTCTATCATGCGACAAATTGCCCTTATAAAAACAATGGTTAATCATACAATTAGCTATAAAACAAATGGATATAAACCATGTGTTACCAATTACAAAGGCACGCTAAATAAAAATAAGCATCACAGTATTACAACAATTGTAAGGAAGGCATGCCAGCAATTTGAAAGCTGTAAGTGAAGTGAGGACTGAAGGGGTTTAAGTAATTAGTTTAAAGTAGAGGAAACATTGTTAATATATCACATAACGGAGCTGAGGTCACACACTAAAAGCTCTTTTAAGAACACATTATTCATTTTTACAGGAGATAATGTGAATGAGTTAAAGCGTAGATGTAAATATCTAGAATTGTGGTTGGGGATGTAATAAATCAAATATTTGTGATGAGTGAAATGATGGTACACCATGAAGCATTCCTTTCCCTGTATGGATACTCACCCAGGGCTTGGACATCTTTATCTTAATGAAAACGTATGATTTGTTGGACAATTGTGTATAGTGTTAATAAACTATGCAAAGTCCAGAACGAAAAATAGGACCGAGCAATTTTAAGCTTACTTTTCACCAGACTTTGATGGTTATTCCAGAGACATGCATTAATACAATACACATTTGATATGGGTAACTACTCCACTTTTTTCGAAAAATGTTACCCAGTATGTTTTTTTACAGTCTTTGCACAATAAAGGTTTTTCAGGATCTTGGCTTGATGATAATTGGCGATTGATGAAACTTTTCAATTGAAAATAAATGTGTGAAGGATTTTTTTTTCAAATGTGCAGCATTTAGCAACCGACATGTGATCGAATCCATATTGCTATAACCTGCAGATTTGTCTTAGAAGCCTGTAGGCCTAGCATTGTTTGCCCTTTACCATGTTATCGGGTCATTGGACTTGGAGCAATAAAATGTGTAACATTAAAAAGTATACAAAATATTATAAGGGGCCGTTCACACGGAGGATACCAAGCAAAATTCTGTGTCTCATTGATTTCAATGGGAGCCTGATGCTTCTTTTTCACGCTATCTGATTTCTCTAGGAGCGGGAAAAAGGAGGGTCCTGCTGGATATTCGGGCAGATTCCACCCGAACCTCCCATTTAACTCAATGGGAGAAGGAATCTTCCTGCCACCGTCAGGCCGACGGCCGGAAGATTACACAGCAGATTTTGCGGCGGAACCCGCAGTTTAAAATTCGCCGTGTGAACATACCCTAAGAGTTGATGGATCAAACCAGAAAAACAAGCCGGCGTCAGACAATCACGTATGTAACTGGCATAAAGATAAATTTAACATCGGTAAAGAGTAATGCATATACAATAAAAATAGAACATGATTCACATAAGGCTTAGTGCCAAGCTGATCATAACCCTGTATAAAAATATTTCTTAATGAACACACTATTGAAGTAACAAACTAACAAATAAGGGTATGTGCACATGACCTCTTTTCAGACCTAATGGAGGCGTTTTACTCCTCGAATTATGTCTAAAAAGACGGCTACAAAACGTCAGCAAACATCTGCCCATTGCTTGCAATGGCTCTTACGATGTTCTGTGCAGACGAGCTGTCATTTTACGCATCGCTGTCAAAATGACGGCTCGTCAAAAGAAGTGCAGGACACTTCTTGGGACGATTTTGGAGCCGTTTTCTCATAGACTCCAATGAAAACAGCTCCAAAAATGGCCTTCAAAAACGCTGCGAAAATGCCACGAAAAACGATGCGAAAAACGCGAGTTGCTCAAAAAAGTCTGAAAATCAGGAGCTGTTTTCCCTTGAAAACAGCTCCGTATTTTCAGACGTATTTTGTTAATCGTGTGAACATACCCTAAGGCTGGGTTCACGCTACCTATTTTCAGGCGTAATGGAGGCGTTTTACGCCTCGAATTACGTCTGAAAAAACGCCTCCAATATGTGATGTGTATTCAGAATCCTGACACGTCTGTAGCGTCTCTTTGAGATTTACAGCAAGGCAAACGTAATCTCGCGAGATTACGATGTAACCTGCCATTTCAAACGAGATTACGCCTGCCTTGCTGGAATCTCACAGAAAAGATTCAGACATGTCATTTTGCGAGGCTTCTTTGACAGCCGATGAAGAACGGCTCAAATTACGTCTGAAAGAAGTGTCCTGCACTTCTTTTGAGGAGGCTGTATTTTTACGCGTCGTCGTTTGACAGCTGTAATGACAGGTTGTCTGCACAGTACGTCGGCAAACCCATTCAAATGAATGGGCAGATGTTTGCCGACGTATTGTAGCCCTATTTTCAGACGTAAAACGAGGCATAAAACGCCTCGTTTACGTCTGAAAATAGGTCGTGTGAACCCAGCCTAAGGGTATGTCCACACGCACTAATTACGGACGTAATTCGGGCATTTTTGCCCCGAATTACGTCTGAAAATAGCGCCTCAATAGCGTTGACAAACATCTGCCCATTGAAAGCAATGGGCAGACGTTTGTCTGTTCACACGAGGCGTAACATACGCGTCGCTGTCAAATGACGGCGCGTAAATAGACGCCCGCGTCAAAGAAGTGACCTGTCACTTCTTTGGCCGTAATTGGAGCCGTTATTCATTGACTCCAATGAATAGCAGCACCACTTACGTCCGTAATTGACGCGGCGTTCAAGTGCCTGCACATGCCGTTACGGCTGAAATTACAGGGATGTTTTCAGGCTGAAACATCCCCGTAATTTCATCCGTTACGGACGCCCTCGTGTGAACATACCCTAAGGGTATGTTCACACGCTTAACAAAAAACGTCTGAAAATACGGAGCTGTTTTCAAGGGAAAACAGCCCCTGATTTTCAGATGTTTTTTGAGCAACTCGCGTTTTTCGCGGCATTTTCGCTGCATTTTTTACGGCCGTTTTTGGAGCTGTTTTCATTGGCGTCTATGAGAAAACAGCTCCAAAAACGTCCCAAGAAGTGTCCTGCACTTCTTTTGACGAGGCTGTAATTTTACGAGCTGTCTTTTGACAGAGACGCGTAAAATGACAGGTCGTCGGCACAGTACATCGTAAAGCCCATTGAAAGTAATGGGCAGATGTTTGCCGACGTATTGGAGCCGTTTTTTCAAACGTAATTTGAGGTGTAAAACGCCTCCATTACGTCTGAAAATAAGTCGTGTGCACATACCCTAAGTGCTATTGTATGTGTTAATACATAGCTTTAGTATAAATCAGTCTAACAGTTAATTTTTCAAGAATTGCTTTTCACTGGCCTCTTCTTTTCTTTAGGTCCTAGCAGTACAGAAGGAGGAAGTACTTTTCTTGAAAGATTGTGTTGAAAAATGAACTGTTAGCTCTGCTATAAAAATAAATCCTTATCGTCCCTAGGTAAACTTTGTAAGTACATTCATTAACACTAAATACTTAGCCCGTCTTGGAATATGAAACTTAGTAATGTAACATTCTGTAGGCCAACACTAACTGTAGAATGTAAATCCAATAAATTCACATGTCCCAATGCTGTACCTCATGTGATCCTATGTCCCCTGAGGTGCCACATTTCGGTCGTAGTATCACTTGGCTTTAATGGCCCACCCTATACACCAAGTCAAGTAAATCCATCATCTGAAAATAACCTTATGCTTAAATAGGATTTTTATATTAAACATATTTATTCTTTGTTTTGTGAAGATCACTATTCACTACAGGCAGGATTACAAATGAATGGTAATACCTCTATTATAAAGCTGGGGATGGATAACATAGAAAATACTGCATTGACAACAGGTGATGGGGACAGCTCAACTACTCCTCCCTTTTCCCCCTCCCAGCACAGTGTCCCCTGTATATGTCACGAAGAATTGCCACAACACTCTAAGGTTTATTATGTGAAGGTGTGTGCTGTAAAGCAATCTCTGGAACCGCTGTTCACAGCTCAGTCAAGATGGCCTCCACTATAATCATGCTTAGAAAATAGAATAAAAAATATACAAACAGAATATTAAAATACATGACAAAAATATGTTCAATGGGAATGTGTTAAAAAAAAAATTATGATCCTGGACTCCTGTCTTTCCTGTTTTCCTCACTATAGCCTCCTTCAATGCGAAGGAGTTGAATATGCCTGAAAAGAGAGCGCAAATCCTCCACCACCTCCATAGGCATAAAGTAAAGATTGCATGTTTCCAGGAAACACACTTTAAAGAGGGTCACTCCCCTGCTATTAGACATAAATTTTACACACATTGGCATTTTAGTAACAATTCATTTTCCAGATCTTGCGGAGTTGCCATGGCTCTTCATAAATCCCTCACTCATTAGGTGGTCAATTTTGTCACTGACTCTGAAGCTAGATATATAATCCTAGTTCAAAACATTGGTGGGCGTGTGTTCACTGTGATTAATGCCTATGCCCCTAATTCTGGTCAGGTCCCTTTCCTCCTTCAGCTCATAGACACTGCCCTTCCAGTGGTGCGGGGGACTGTGGTGTTATGCGGAGACATTTATCTTACTTTGGATCCGACATTGGATAATTCTACTGGTCGCTCCAGTATTGCATAAAATGATATCAAATGGGTGAAACGCACTCTTTCCCAGCTTCAACTCTTGTGATGTTTGGCGCCTTCAACACCCTTCTGACAAAGTTTATAGTTTTTACTCTCATCCGCATGGCACCTACAGTCGCTTGGACTATATCCTCCTTCAACATCATGCCCTTCCCTGGGCTGTTTCCACATACATTGGCAACATATTATGGTCTGATCATGCCCCAGTGTATTGTACCTTACACCTCCCATTTCTCACTAAAGGTCCCTGGCCCTGGAGACTAAATGAGTCTCTACTCCTTGATGGGGTCTGCAGTGCCGAATTGCTGCAAACGGTTGAGCACTTCACATCCGATTACGCCCATGATACCACATCCCCTATTATGAAGTGGGAGGCCCTTAAATGTGTGCTCTGCGGTGTCTTCATAAAATATGGAATAGGCCTTAATAAAGAAAGGGCCCATTCCCTGAAACTTGCTCTCCAAAAAATTTGCTGCTCTCTTGAACTGGCTAACAGCCCATCCTCTTATTGGCTAAGTATCCAACAATGTTTTGGAATCCTTCATTTGGCCAATGGGTCGTCCGCGCCTGAGTAGGACAATCCTAACTCACTCCACGGACGCGGGTGGGGTTGATCTGCCTGACTGTAATCTTTATTATTGGTCGTCGACTCATGCTCGAGTCCTTGACTTTTTCCATAATCAGCATTCTAAACTCTGGGTTTGCTTAGCCCAACAACTCTGTACACGTACCCTATCTACTCTGCCATAGACCCTGCCTGGGAATAGACCGACTCCCGGCTCCTTTGTTGTTTTCCACACCCTCCTGGCACTGCGGTTTTCTGGGATTGGGGCTCACTCATTGACCCCTATTTCTGACAACCCTGCCTTTCCTGTTGGGGAGGCGCGTCTCTCCTTCCTGGGTAGGTCTTCCACTAACCGTATGTACTTCACTCAGGTCCTCACCGATTCTTCTCTACTCCCATTAGCCACTATCTGCCCAGCTGCTACGCCCTCGCCATGTCACATATTTGAATATTCCCAGTTAAAACATTTCTATAGTGTTACTAAGCACCAGGCTCACCTTCACCGACCGCTTACTGACTTCACGCGCTCATGGGTTTCCGCCCAGTCCCCTACACACGCCATCTCCACACTCTATAAACTACTCCTCTCCCAGCAATCACCTCATCTCCCGTCCTTCTGCAAGGCTTGGGAGATGGAATTGAACACGACATTCTCTGATGCACAATGGAGACGATGTTTCTCCCATTCCCAGAAAGGCTCGATAGCCATACGAGCTCAGGAAACTAGCTACAAAATAGTCTCTAGGTGGTATCGGGTCCCCACTGCCCTGCATAAATGGTACCCGTCTGTACCCGACATGTGTTGGTGGTGTGGAGCGACAGGGGGATCCATGTCTCATATTTGGTGGAGTTGTCCCTCCTTGCAGAGTTTTTGGGAGGCGGCTCTTAAGATTATATTGGAAGTTACTGGGGTCGCGGTCCCTAATTCTCCCGAGGCAGCCCTCTTATTCATGTTCCCCATGCCGCTATCCATTTACAAACACTCCCTACTTAGGCACCTCATCCAGGCTGCAAAATCGGTTATCCCTTGCAGATGGAAAACGGCAGTCCCTCCAATGTTGGATGAGTGGTTCCTGCATTAATACAGCGTATTGAACACCTCCTGGCTCATTCCCCAGCTGCTTCTACACGATACCAGGACACTTGGTCTCCTTGGCTTACGTTCCTCTCTTCTTCCACATACCGTACTGCAGTGCCTTGAGATCCCAATACCCATCCTTTCCCATGAGACTTCATCTGAGGGAGGACTACATACAGGTGCGTGGGGGTTTGTTTGCTCCACCCTCGTCTCTGCCAGGTGCATAGCTGCTTCTTCTTATTTACCCATGATGGTCCGGAACTGGAGCCCAGGTTCACCGTGAACTCTGCTTGTCTCTCCTTTGCCCTTGTTTGTTTCCCGCTTTTTTTTTCCCTTCTTGTGTCTATTTGGAGTGGTCATTTGCTTCCTGTGATTGCGCTCACCTAATTTTACCACTGCATTCTAGTATGTATGGAAAGCTAAATTATTGTATTTGTTTTTCCTTTTTTTTTATGTAATGCTACTTTCTATTGTGTTTACCTAGACTGCTGTTGTATTTTGCGCTTCTCATGGGTTGGGATGTTCACCCTCCTGTTTGGGCTGTGCCCTTATTTGTCATGTTCTTTTTATTATGGGGACACCTCTTCTCCAACTGTGTTTGTACTTGTTTATATTGAAACCAATAAAAATTTTGAATAAGAAAAAAAATATATAATAATTATAATATACTTACAGCTGGAGTTCTTCTTTAGGGTATGTTCACACAGGAATTTTGAGGCAGATTTTGACCTGCCTGCGTAAAACGCTGCAAAAAACTCTCTCTGCCTTCTATTGATTTCAATGGGAGGTCAGAGATAGAAACACAGGAAGAAAGAGCATGTCGCTTCTTTTTCCCACAAGCGTTTTTTTCCATTCGCAGGAAAAAAAACACCTCCGACTTCCATTGAAATCAATGAGAGGCGATTTCAGGCGTTTTTTAGCATGGTTTCCATGTCAAAAAGAGCGCCAAATAACTCGGCCTTAGTCTGTTTTACTTTCCATGCATTCCTGTGACCTTCATGATGATTCGTCCATGTGACATCAGGGCCGTCCAATGGTTGTAGACATAAGGTCCATATGGCAAAAGCATCACTCTGGCTGATAAGAACCACTTTATTCAAAAATAATCTCACTTCATCACTCATTTCTGTCTTATTCCATAAGTAACCATAATTACTAAAGAATGACATTATATCTTAGCAGTAATGTTAAAGGGAATGTGTTGCCAGAAAAACATGGTTTTTTTTTAAAAATTAAACATTTAGTGTGTGGGTGATTAAACATTGTTCAAATTTTTTTTATTTTTTTCGCGAGTCAGGAAATATTATAAATTTTTTCTAATTTATAATACTACCCATTTTTGGTCACTAGATGGAGTTAGTTCCCAAAATTGCAGCATTGCAACATTGGGTTAAAAGCCCTCGCTCTAGTGAGCTCTCAGCATCCCCCCCTCCTTTATCCTGGCTAGTGCCGGGATAAACGAGGGGTTTGAAAGGTTTAACCTCCTACACTGTGTGTCGCCATTTTTTGAGGTAACCCACAGTGTAGTAGGTTTACATACAGTAGTAAACACACACAAACACTAACATACATTGAAATCTCTTACCTGCTCCTGCCGCCGCGGCTCCCTCCGGCCCGTCCGCTCCCTTTGCTGCCGCTGTTCCATGTGCACAAGTCCGGAAGCCGCGACCGGAAGTAGTAATATTACTGTCCGGCCGCGACTTCCGGTCCACAGGAAAATGGCGCCGGACGGCGCCAATTTCGAATAGGACTGTGTGGGAGCGGCGCATGCGCAGTTCCCACACAGACGCCGTACACGGCAGTCAATGGGACAGGAGCCGTTCGCAGTCCCTATGGGACTGTGGCTGCCGTATTCCATGTCTGTGTGTGTCGTTAATCGACACACACAGAAATGGAACAAAAAATGGCAGCCCCCATAGGGAAGAAAAAGTGTAAAAATAAGAAACAGTAAAACACAAACACACAAATGAAAATAAACGTTTTTATTAAAGCACTAACATCTTTAACATATAAAAAAATTATTTGTGATGACACTGTTCCTTTAAAGGGAACCTGTCACCAGCATTTTACCTATTGAACTTTACTTATCTGTCACTGGCCGCTGCTATCAAAAGTTCATTGCCGTTATCCCCTCTCCTAAACTTCTCCTCCGACTGTAAATAACGGTCTGCAAACATTTCACGCTTTCTATCGTAATAATCCGGTGTCCCTTTGTGCGCAACACACCAGAAGAGGACATCAATGCACAAACGCGGGATTTTGTGTGCTGGGGCAAGGCAAGGAGCTGTCAATCAAAAGTAAGGAGGCGGAGTAAACTCGGAAAGACTTGAGGAATGAAGATATGACTCTTTTCAAATGAAGATTTGACTCTTTTATGCTCATTATCATACGGTGTGGGAACACTAAAAAACGGAATTCTAAAGCTACAGAGCCGACTAATAAGACAATTATAGGTTATATAGAATAGATTTTTCACCAACTACCACCAGGTATTGCTGGTTTAATAGGTGAAATGCTGGTGACTGGTTCCCTTTAAATATTACAACTTTTTAAGCCTTATAACCTTTTCCACTCTTAGAACAGTGGTTCGGAAACCATTCAACACAGTATAAATCAGGTATTTTTTTCATAGGACATATATTTTTAAATACAGTAATAAAACCATAAAGGAGGAATATCATTAAAATGTTAGACATATCAGTGAGTTATACAGTACCTGGTTTATTCAGCTTATATATAGTGTACTCACATCAATCACAGAGTTTCGAATAATATAGATATAGATCCCACATAAGTTTTAGACTTGGTATGTGACAGGTTTGTATTGACATTGTGTGTCTTTAATTATACTTTTTGGCTTGTTTGACTACAACTCATCTAACACCTAGCTGTTTATGCTATTGAAGGCCATGACCCTAGTGAAGTCCAATACATCCTTGCAGGGGTTCCTAGTGAATACATGGGCCTAGTTGGATTCTACACCTCAATTCAAAAGATTTATTGAATCTGTATTTTTAAGATTACAGGATATTCAACATTTTCAAAAATTCTTACTGATTCAGAAATCACAAAAAACAAAAAGAGATGAAGTATATTATCATCATAGTTGAGTCAAAAATAAAAAGGGATATCCAATAGAAGTTTTGAAATAGGAGAAGATGGCATATGTTACAAAAAAAATAATAATAGAAGAGCAAGAATATTTACCAAGGTTGAACAAATCTGAGGAATTAACAGGTTTGTCTCAGAAAGGCAACCCCTTTCCATATATATAGACATCATAGGTGCTTGAAAATGTGATAATTTGCAGATTTTAGTGACACCTGCTACTTCCTCGATTTGTATAACTTTTCGCCTTGCCCTTCTTGGTGTTGCAATTTCAATGTTGAGGAGTGTAGTTATTAAAATAATTAACAAGAAAGGTAATTGAATTGAGTTTTCAAAATACATACTAAATAACACCAAAAAAAACAAAAAAAAAACACTATATAAGGGTTCACACGGAGGTTTTTGCAGGCAGAAAATCTGCCTCAAAATTCAGTTTGGAATTTTGAGGCAGACTTTGCTCTGCCTACACGCCGATTTTCACGCTTTCCGAAAATGCCTCCCATTGATGTCAATGGGAGGTCAGAGACGTAAACGCCCGAAGATAGGGCATGTCGCTTCTTTTTCCAGCGAGATGGGAAAAAAACACCTCCGCCTCCCATTGAAATCAATGGGAGGCAATTTTGGACGTTCTTTGGGGCGTTTTCCGACGCGGTTTCCGCGTAAAAAAACTCAGTGTGAACTTACTCTAAGCATTATGGACTAGATATGTAACAATAAGAGGGATTTAAACCCACAGAAGAACGCTTTAATTGACAAGTAACCTAACTTGTAAGATTCATGAAATAAAATTCTAAAGATTATATTACTTGAATAGAAAGTGAACTTTTTTGTATCTTGTATTGTGAGAGACAGATAGACCGAACATATGACAAAGCAAACATACGACAGACAGTCCGATATATACAGCCGATAAATATACTGACGGAATGTCAGACAAATCTTTCAATATATGATGATGTAATTGGAGTCAACCATCATTTAATACTTCTCGGGATCTATCCACCAAAAAAATAATACATAACACATTTACATGTGTTTAATGTGGTAATGTTGGTACTTTAATTAAGGCTTATGAAGGTTGACTATGCACTTTACTTAAACTTTCTGGTCCCTGCCATTTTGGTTTGGGTCAGTTCCAGGGCTTTTTGTAAATGAACCTATTGTTTTAGAATTGTATGGGCCAACAAAATGTTCTTTATGTTTAATATGCTGGGGACGGAGTCTAGAGACAGCTTTTATTTTTCATTATATTCAAGAATGTCAGTCAATCTGGAAAAATGCAGCTTTGTTCGAAAGCTAGAAATAAATATACCTTGCAAGTTGTTAATGGGATATGGGTGGCTCAGAAACATAAAATATTTGACAAAATATATTTCTAAAAGTTCAGGAATACCTGACAAATAAATGTATATGTATGGGAACAATAATCATAAACATTTACCTATGCCAGATCAAACAATATGTTTATAATAATGTTGCTACATGGTTATTGGGACAAATATGGGTCAATCTTATTTTATAGTATTTTTAAAACTTATACAAAAAGTAGTTTTAAGTGACAGGCGAATTTATATAATGACCAGATATATTATAAAGTTAATTATGAGTTAAATGGGAAAAAAAAGTCCAAAGACATCAATAATTATATCATTTTTTTATTTTTGTAAATACATGAATAATTTAGACTAGTGGTCATCAACCTAACCTCTGGTTTCCGTTTGTGTCAGTTTGTGTCTGTTCAGGGTCCCGTTCTGACGGAAAGTTCAGACGGAACGTCAGAACGGGATCCCAACGCAGATCTGAAAAGAGCCCAGGGGCGTAGCTATAGGGGTCGCAGCGGTCGCCCGTGGCCCCCCGCACCACATAAATAAAAAGTTACTATAGTAACTCGGGCTGCGGGCCCCTGTTACTATAGTAACTGACAGTACTTACCTTCCTGGTTCCGGAGCGCAGTGGAGGTCCTGACGTCACAGTGCTGTGCGCAGCGCATGACGTCACAACGCTATGCGCTGCGCACAACATCGTGATCCCGGATAGAGTCAGAACAGAACTTCCGCCACGGCTGAAGAGGAGGGTAAGATTAATATTCCTGTCTGCTGAAGCTGATTGGCGGGGTCCGACTCTCGGGAGCCGGCCAATCAGCTGTTTTGAAGGGGCTGCAGCACTTGTATGAGAGCTGCTTCCCCTTCATTCCGGTCACTTAATTCCGGTCACTTGCTCACACTGTGAATCCGTGTCGGCGATTCACAGTGTGAGCGAGTAAGTGAAATAAAGGGGAAGCAGCTGTCGTACGAGTGCTGCGGCCCCTTCAAAACAGCTGATTGGCCGGCTCCCGGGAGATGGACCCTGACACACATAATAAAATAATGTGTTCAACTCAGACAAACATTCATTGCATTATTCCATGTAAAGCTATATTATTACATAGGACCCAGCATCAAGGTGATCACCGATCTTCGTTCTCTACCACCCTTGGTAAAGTTTTCGGTTCACCTTCATTGAGATGAATGCATGTATTCTCATAACACTATTAAAAGGTTTATTCCCATCTCAGACAATAATGGCATATCCATAGGATTTGGGACCCCACTTATTAGACATTTATGGCATATCCTATGTAATTGTAATAAATCCAGTAAGACAAGAGGTCCCTTGGAAATCCACTGGATACCTAAATATTTGAGTGATATTTGCCTTTCCGTTGATAAAGATGTTAAACTGAATTTGTTTAAAAAATGAAAATCTGCTTTAATAACTAATATGTTCCTTTAGCTTTTATTGATTAGACACTCTCAGAAACTACTATCCGCATCTCCCTTTGGCAACGTGAGATGTAGCATCAGATATGGTGGTCTGGTTTCTGAGGCAAACGGATGCCACACAAAGCCACTTTTGCAGACCACTGAACTGGACTGCTCATGGCTTGGAAATTTCGGCGAGAGGTGCAGCAAGTAATTTGTGAGAATCTGTGAGGGATGCTGGAGTATTGGAGACCTGGAGAAAAATAGCACCTGAAAAGGGTTGGACCAAAGTGCTTGGAGTTGAAACCCTACGTTACAACTAATTAAAACCAATAATTAGTTACATCAATAAAAAATCATTGTATACTGAGTGACATTCAACAATATCCATATCAATAAGATAAGGCTATTTTTGAGCTTATTCCCAAGCTTTCATCTTGATTTTAACATAACAAACATATCCTTAGTTCACGTCCTCCATGTGCCAAAAGACTATCAACACTACAGTTGTTAAACTTTATCACAAAATGTTCCCATATACAAAACTCATCGTTATTTCCACCTTAGTTGATCTAAACAGTTTGGACTTGAACATTATGGAATACAAAAACATTTTACAAGGAATGTTAATTGAATGCAGGACATTAAACGATAGGCTAATAGTCAAGATGCATTGCAATTCTGTAGACATTTAAATGTTGTGGAACAGCAAACTGTATTTCCTCACTTTTCAGGGTCAATATACTTTCAAATAACCCCACTACCATATAATGGCAACAAAGAGAAATAACAGAACATTTTCCATTTTCTTAGAGAAAAAAAGGGTGATGAAGTAAAATATAAGAGAAAAGGAGATCACATTACTAAATGCAGTGGTTCTGCCAACCAAAGTAGAAGCTACATTAGAAACAAATGTCCTACTCTTTATTACACAATTCCCTACCAAAGGCTATAAATTACATGGATTACAATGTTTTCTGCATCTCATAAAGAAGTCATTTTGTATATGCAAAAATTTAACAGTTTGTCGCAGATGTAAACTGTCTTTAGTACTGCTCAGAAACAGGTGGCGGCCTCGTCTTAACTTCAGGTAAGTATTAATCTAGAAATCAAAAGCAGTTTCCAGTCTTATGTAAATTAAGCTTAATCACTGTAAAAATGCACAATACACCATTATAAATCGCCATTTATAAGACCTCTTGTTGTCAGTGAATGAAGTCACTCTTTCTTACAGATGCTGGAAACCTGGTCCTGCTCTCAACCGAGAGTGTGCTACAATGATATACATTCTAGCCAATCCTCCGATTAGCCAATCTGTGCTGCCGCTGATGTATTAAAGAGAACCTAGCAATAGGTGATATCAGTTGAACTGGTTAACTGACATCAATAGCGCTGTCTCTCTGATTCCAGTGCTGTTATTCTTTTTTTCTCTTTTTGACTCTGTAAGTAAACAAGAATGTTCTAAAGAAAAAAAGTACATTTATGGTGTAGGAAATGTACCCCCGAACTGACACATAGCAAAATAACAAAAACTGTCGGGCTACCTAGAAAAAAACAGCATCCAAATTTCCTGCATCAGGTTAAAATATGAATCTAATGAACATATACTTTCAACTTTCAAAGAAACTTAAAGGGGTTTTAACATGATTAAATGATACAATTCTCTGTTAGATCTTGTAAAACAAAACAAATTTTGAATTGAAATAATATAAAAATAAATGCTCCTGTGTCTAGATATTGCTGTTACATACTTGTTATGGCACTCCCTGGTGTTCTTTGGATTCCCTCTCAGAACGTCCACCTAATGTATTCAGTGCTGGTTGTCACAAATGTCTAGTCGCCCAGTTCCAATGCTCAGATCCATTTGTAAATGGGCGGAGTTGCGTTTCTTGCTATTGTGCAGGCCAGGCAATAAAAATTGGCACACCAAAGGCATCAACGACACTGAACACATGAGGGGTGCGATCTGAGAAAGAATCAAAAGAACACCAGGGGTTGCCATAAACAAGGATGTAACAGCAATAACTCGGCTCAGAAGCATTTTTTAAGAATTAAACTAATTTAAAAATTGCTATGGCTTGCAAGATCTAAATAAGAAATGTAACATTTAATCGTGGGACAACCCCTTTACAAACCTGCAATAACTTCTAGAAAACTTGAGTCCAATTAAAGCTCAAAATAATACAATAAATATAACAACATACAACATAACTCAGGAAATCCACAAGTTATTTTGTTTTGTGAATTTTTTGGGCAATAAAACTTTATTGTAGAACGGAATATACAGGGGCTTTGTGTGTGTGTATTAAATCACAAAACCTGTTGAAGTATATTTCATTAAACACTATAAAACCTTAAAAAACATATAAACCATTGAAAAGCTGTTAAACATGTCATGAGGCGCTATGCTTTGGGGAGAGTAAATAGTTATGTCATCCATAGTTTCCACTTGGTGTTTCAGTGAAACAGTCACGTTCTATGAAGTATTAAATCTTTATATATTTTGAGAAAAAATACCATTGGTTCTAGTAAATTTTGTGAAAAAATTTAGGATCTCGATATGATTTGAGGTTAATTGCAAGGTCATAAACAGATCTATCAGATTCATAATTTCCATTGGGCTTATTATTATAAAAAGCGGTGTGAAGTTATTATACAAAGCGATGGGAACTCATTCCACAGTGTAAAGTAGATTAATAGAAAATTTTACAATTAGTTTATTTTAGTGAAAAAACCTACAAACAAAATATGTAGATAATACATATTAGGCACTTACATTCTAAAGAGGTTAAAGTATTCTTCTGTAAGAACCCAGTATAGTCTACAGCCTCAGCACCAACAACATCATAGAGGTAGTCCACATTATTTGTAATCATGAAAATCAATCATTTATCAAATTTTGGAACCTACAGGTAACACAAGTGTTGGTACTGGCTAAATCTGGATGGACAGTCCAGGGAAACCTCTAATTCTTTATTTTTAAACCGAGGTATAGACTTGTGATTCCTGGAGTAGCATCAGGACAGCTAATAAGCATGCAAGCCAGGCAGAGCTCATACACAAGCTGAATCAGAAACAGCCAAGTCAACCCCGAGCAGTCAGAAACAGAAACTGATCTACACCGATTACAGTAACCTAGGCACCTAGGGTGGAAAAAATATTTTATCGAGTAGAGAGTGAGGAGTGAGACACCAGGCATAGGAACAAGGTAATTGGTGAACATTGGGGAAGATTTATTAGACAGCTCAAAACTAGACCAGGCAGGCAGAAGATGCGACAAATTTACCTCAGTGGTTCATGTTAAATGATACATTTGGTGCATCCTACTAGACATTTTAGCAAACATTTTTTTACTCTTGGTTGGCTTACTTTAAACCAATTTTTTGTGCATTTTAAGCAACACCTCTTTTTTCTAAGTCACACCACTTTTCTAGTCACTTTTCTAAACTGTCTAGTGAGGCACAAAAGTGTCTGAAACACATAAAAATCTGGCGTTATATTTAACTGGTATGACACAAGTGTCTCGAATTTATGTACAAAATGTATTCTGAGTAGTAAAGATTAAAGAGATTATCCAGGTTTTTAAAATTGATGGCCTATCCTTAAAATAAGGCATCAATATAAGAACGGTGGGTGTCTTATACTCGGCACCCCTGCCGATAATCTGTTTGAAGGGGCAAGTGAAGGGGCAAGTGAATGGGACAGTGGTGCAATACCTTGCACGGCCGCTACAAATTTACAAAGTAGAAGCACCATGTAAATAATGAAGAGGCTGCATCATTCGTACAAGCACTGCAGCCCCTTCAAACAGCTGATTGGTGGGGCGCCGAGAGTCAGACCCCTACCCATCTTATATTGCTGGCCTATCCTAAGGATAGGCCATCAGTTTTAAAAACCTTAATAACCACTTTAATGGAATATAAGTTTAACTATTAGGATGGATAAAAATGTAAAAAATCCTTGCTGCCTAAATCTATCATATTCTTTATAATGTCACCACATACAATATATACTAACAATGCCAACATATATGCTATACAAGTCAATAATGTTGCTATATACAGTATATATAAATAATGCTTCTATATAATATACACATAAATAATACCTCCATAAATACTGTACACACTTACAATGCAGTCATATATACTGTACACATGAATAATGCTGCTCAATACTGTATGCATGAATAATGCAGTATAATGCATATATATATTGTACCCATGAATAGTGCCATCATATATACCGCACACACTTACAATGCAGACTTATATACTGTTTACATGAATGACGCTATATACTGTGCATGTGAATAATACCACTATATATATGGTACACATGAATAATGCCTCCATGTTCTAAATACATAAATAATGCTGCTATATACAGTATATATAAAGAATACCTGCATATACTGTACATAAACTGTATAATGTCAAGTAATGTTATTATACAGTAATACTGACATATGAAGAGGGACTCATGTAGCATAGGACACGGGCCAGTTATATTTTTAAGTATTACTAAATAATGAAATTAATATTATAATTATGATGTATGTAC
This sequence comes from Rhinoderma darwinii, assembly GCF_050947455.1. Lineage (NCBI taxonomy): Eukaryota > Metazoa > Chordata > Amphibia > Anura > Rhinodermatidae > Rhinoderma > Rhinoderma darwinii. The sequence goes on along the minus strand of NC_134688.1, from coordinate 383,566,480 downwards.
GTTAACATATTAATTAACATATTAATTATTATTTTATTTTAGTTAAATGTTTGTTTCAGAGTGTTTGGGGGGGTTTGAATACTGCACTGGTGGAGGCCTAATTCATCATTGGATGAAGTCTATGAAGTCTGCCATGTACTATATTACTTACCCTATGGCTTAGACATGCCTTCTGGCTGCAGGTTTTTGTCACAATTTTCATAAAACTGCTGCAAAGTCACGTAATTTTTGCCGTTCATTTTAAAAGAATGTGGCAAAAATTGCATGATTTTGATTTCCGAAAAAAAATAAATCTCTTTATTGCTGCAATTCTGTGAAATAGTGTGAATAGCCATAAGTACTCCACTAGATGACAGATTTTACAGACTTCAATTGATGGGAGTGAGGGTGGGGTACTGCTGAGCAGCTGCTCAATGATAGGCGGCTGTCTCTTAAGGCCTTATTCAGACGAACGTTAAAAAAAAAGGACAGCACACGGACCTTTGCAATTCAATGGGGCTATTCAGATGTCCGTGATTTTTCATGCTGCATGTTTCCGTTTCTTGAAACTCACTGCATGTCCTATTCTGGTCCGTTTTTGCGGACCACTACACCTATTAAAGTCTATGGGTGCGTGGAAATCACGGACTGCACACGGACGTCATCCGTGTGCTGTCCGTGTTTCACGCAACAGTTGCTAAAGAAATGTTGAGAAAAAAATAATTAAATAAAAAAATGTGCATCAACACTGAGATCAAAAACGTATGCGACATGGAACAAACACTGATGGCACGTGGAACAAAAATGCGTTAAATACGGTCCATTTTTTGCAAACACAGAACAGACACGCTCGTCGGAATTAGGCTTCGTTCACATCTGCGTCAGGACTCCGTTCATGGGTTCCATCGGAGCTTTCTGTCAGGGGAACCCATAAACGGAATCCAAACTGAGACAATCGGAAACCATAGGTTTCTATTTGGATCACCATTGTTTTCAATGGTGACGGATCCAGTGCAAATGGTTTCAGTTTGTCACCGTTGTTTAAGGGTTTCGTCATTTTGACGGAATCAATACCGTAGTAGACTGCGGTATTCATTCCATCAAAACTACAGAACCCTTACACAACGGGGACAAACGGAAACAATTTGCATCGGATCCGTCACCATTGAAATCAATGGTGATGCAAACGGAAACCTACGGATTCCATTCATGGGTTCCCCTGATGGAAAGTTCTGACGGAACCCATGAACAGAGTCCTGACGCAGATGTGTACGAAGCCTAAGGCCTAACTCAGTGTACTGTGTGCTGCTATTGACATGAAATACTGAACAGTAGCCCATCAGCATCTTCCTCTGACTTTGGGTTCCGCAAACACTTCCCTGTTCTGTGGGCCCTGATCTTGCTCGTCCTTTTCCTTCTTGCCAGATGTCACTGCGTGTCTGATCAGCGAACAGTCAGAGATATCGTTAATAAGCACTGTACGGGTGGCGGCCACCAGGCCACTATGTATCAGCCCATCTGGCATTTGCCATAAATGCCAGATGGCCAGTCTGGCCCTGCCAGCACCATAAATGATTTGGAGCATTTTTCTATTATACTATATATGGCTATGGGGCTCCTTTCTTCAATATTGAGCACCATTACCCATTCCCTCACAGAAAAGAGATGTTGGTTTCCTCTTGCTACCACTACGGGGCTGATATGTACACAAATGACCCGAATAGGAGCTGACGATCATCAAATATAATTGCTGGTTGCATTTTCCCCATCGCTATACGTACTGTATATATTAATATTATTCTTACTTATTTTATTATTAATATTACAACAAAGTTTGAAAGATAACTATGAATATATAACCAGACCTCTGGATGCTCATTGCTTGTATTGTCGCATAATGGTACAAAAATAAATGGGTAATTGTAATATCAATAATTTCCGTGAATTTGCTTGAGAATGAGAGAAGGATCTGGATGTGTTCCACATTTCCTAAATCAGTTTTCAGTGTCTTTTTACTAATTGCTGAAAGTATTAAATTCCAAGCATAACTTTCACCTCAAATATTAGTTATACCATCGTCCAAACTAAACTTATATAACCCTATATCTGTGGAATGGTCCAGATTCGTGCTTTATAGAACATGCATTATTCTGCACTGCATAAATTAGAAATTGCAATATTTGTCTTGCTTTTTCCTTGCTTTGAATTTATTTGATTTTATTGGCCACATACATTTCTCATAATTATATTGTGTAAAACGATATTAGCATTCTGGATATAATTTAGGGTGTGATCACATATTGGGCTTCACGTATCATGCCTGCCTTATAGAGAAAATAAACTTTATTGCTCATAGTAACCATCAAGCTTCACCATTAATTTTCTAAACTGTAATTAGCACTGTATTTTTTAGGCTGTCTTCACACCTGCAGTTTTTAATGCAGTTTTTGAAGCCACTTTTTTTTTCCAGCCAAACACAGGGCTTATTCAGACGAACGGGATATACGTCCGTGCAACGCGCGTGATTTTCACGCGCGTCGCACGGACCTATATTAGTCTATGGGGCCGTGCAGACAGGTGCGTGATTTTTACGCTGCGTGAGTCCGCAGCGAAAAAGTCACGACATGTCCGTTCTTTGGACGTATTTCGCGCATCACGCACCCATTGAAGTCAATGGGTGCGTGAAAATCACGCATGCCACACGGAAGCGCTTCCGTGGGACGCGCATGATTCGCGCAACAGCTGTGAAAAGGATGAATGAAAACAGAAAAGCACCACGTGCTTTTCTGTTTACAAACATCCAAACGGAGTGTCATAATGATGGCGGCTGCGCGAAAAGCACACAGCCGCAAATCATACGGGGCTGACACACGCAGCTGTCAAGTGCCTTTTGCGCGCGCAAAACGCATTTTTTGCGCGCGCAAACGCACACTCTCGTGTGAATCCGGCCTTAAAGGGATCCTGTCATCAACATCTTACCTGTCAAACTAGCCTGACCCCTCAATGGCCGCAGCTGTCCAGAGTTCGTTCCTGTCGCTCTTCTTTCCTGAAGTCCTCCTCTGTCGGTAAATGTAGTCGTTTAAACTCTTCCCGCCTTTTATGGTAATTATTTTTCCCTCTGGGACGCAGCTTCTTAACCCCGCCCACCACCGGCACCTGTCCGGCCCTGACTGGCTAAGGAGCTGTCAATCGAAAAGAAGGAGGTGGAGTCCACTCAGACGCTGGAGGAATGAAAACCTGACTCTTTTCAGATGAAGATTTGACTCTTTTCTGCTCATTTGCATACGGCGTGGGACCACTGAAAAACGGAATACTAAAGGTACAGAGCTTACTTAGAACATATTTATAGCTTAGATGACAATGATTTTTCACCCACTTTCACCAGGTATTGCTGGCTTTATAGCTAAAATGCTGGTGACAGGTTCCCTTTAAGGATACAACAGAAAGGAGCAGTCTATCCTTTAAACCTTTCCTTCTTTATATACCCTCCTGACTTTAGCTAAAGTAAGGCTTCATTCACATGTGAGTTGGGACTCCGTCTATGGGTTCCGTCGGACCTTTCCGTCAGGGGAACCCATGAACGGAATCCAAACTGAAACAAATGAAAATCATAGGTTTCCGTTTCCATCACCATTGATTTCATTTGTGATGGATCCGGTGCAAATCGTTTTCATTTGTCTGAGTTGTGTAAGGGTTCCGTAGTTTTGAGTGCAGTCGGCTACAGTATTGATTTTGTCAAAACGACGGAACCCTTAAACAACGGTGACAAACGGAAACCATTTGCACCGGATCTATCACCATTGAAATCAATGATGATGCAAACGGAAACCTGTGGTTTCCGTTTGTTTCAGTTTGGATTCCGTTCATGGGTTCCCCTGATGGAAAGCTTCGAAAGAACCCATGAACGGAGTCCTGACGCAGATGTGAACGAAGCCTAACTGCACCAATAACTACAGGTGTGAATCCTGCCATATCCTGACTTCTCTATTTGTCAATACAACCCTGAAAATACTTGAGCAGTCCTTTTTTCTGAGGTTCGTGGATTTTGCTTGTTTCATATGTAAAGTACAATTCATCCTCTTGTACAATAAAGCTGGACATACAAAAATTAAAGAGGTCTACATTTTTCACTGAACTTTCCATAATGTCCTTTAAAAATCTCACCCACCATTGCAAAACCACAGTTTGTACACTTTGTCTAAATGGGTATTTATAAACATTATATAACCAATATACTGTATGTATCAATACCTCACAGTTTTCAAATAGGAACTTTCATCATTTACTTCAAGTGGATAAAAATCTGTCCTGGTCATGTGATGGAGGCGCAGGTGCCCATCTTATTACAGCTCTGTTAACTGTACTGTAGCTCTAACGAGCCCTCCACAACAGTGCATTAACAGTAACCACAACAGTGCATTAACAGTAACCACAACAGTGCCCCTCTTTCCCAGTAGTGCTTTCTCCTCTTCCCTCAGTAGTCAAAGCACTTGCCATACCCCTTTTCTATAGTAGTTACAGAACTTTCCCCCAGTTGCCATAAAATTGCTACAGACTACCATTGCAGTCAAAGCAGTATCTCCCTTTTCCTTCCCACCAGTGGTGAAAGCAGTGGTTCTACGAAACCAGCACCATATCACAGAAGTGTCCCCAAAAAGTAGTTAATGTAGTGCAGTAATTACAGTTCCCCCTCTCTGCCCTTGTATTAAATGCAGGGCATTCCTTCCACAGTCACAGGCTAACAGCAGTGCCTACCCAATTTTCCATAGTAGTTACAGAAGGCTAACATCCCCTTCCCTGTAGTCATATCAGTGGCTTTTCATAATGCGCCACCAGTCACAGCAGTGCATCTTACCAGTAGTCACAAACGTCCCTCAGTAGTCGGTAGTGCCCTCCTTTCCCCAGTAGTCAGAACAGTGCCCCCTCTTTCCTAATTGGTCACAGTTGTGCTTGACCCCTCCTTTACTACTTATACCAGGGCTTCCATTATTTCCACAGTAGTAATAGCAGTGCCTTTTCCATCCCTCAGTAGTCACAGCAGTGCCTCCACTCTGCCCTAGTAGTCACTGCAGGGCCTTTTTCCCTCTTGTATATAACAAAATTTGTATGCTACTGTGATTTTATACAAGTCACATGTGGCATTTCCAATGGGTTTGGAATAAATCTGGTGAAAAAACAGTGCGAGAAAGCAAAAGGCTAAAACAAATGTAGGTTTTACAATTAACCCCAGCCCCAACTGAAGACTCATGCAGGCTCAACTTCTTTCATAGAGTTTGTCAGTAGCAGGATTTCCCATAAGAGTCCTAACAAAATATTTTTCTTTCGTATCTCCTACATCCTCACCAATTAATTGGTGCATAATACTAATGTTTAAGAATAGTGAGTATAATTTAGATAATATATGTTTATCTCCTTCATATCAAAAGTTATTATTGGCAATTGTACATAATACACTGCTCATAGAAAAATATTTTCTTACTTTGTAACAACCAATTTGACATGCGAGGTGCAGGACTCACATAGAGTTAAAAGAATAATATGTATGTCATTTCCAGGATGCTACAATTTAAGGCTAGATTCACATGACTGAGTGCAAACTCAGACATGAAAAATGGACGTTTTTCACATCCGAGTTGCACCTGTGTGGGACCTATTTTCACAGATCCTTCATAGACTTGAGTCTATCGAGGGATCTGTGAAAATGGAAGAAAATAGTACATGTCCTATATTTCAACCGATCCTTCACAAGGGCCATTAAAGAAATGGCCCTGTGAACAGCCCCATTGAAATACATGCGTCCGTGTGACAGTCGTTGTTTTAATGGCCGTCACACGGACGTATACATCGTTTGTGTGAATAAGCCCTTAGAGTAAGCAATGAACAAAAAGTGACCACTCCGTTTCTGTATGTCATTAGCTCCATACATGCCTAGCATGATGTGACAAAAGAAGGAATCGTTTCCCTTTAAATAAAATATTATTAAAGCTCATTTCACTAGTTATAGCTTTACCTTCTGTTCAGACGAAACACATTACAGCAAGTAATGTGTATTACGTAGTTTTTAGTGTCCTTCAAATGCAAAATGAATACACCCTGTTCCATAGGCAATGTACATCTACAGAATTATAAGCTTTATAACTAGCAGTAGGTTGAGACAAGTGTCAAACATGCTCTGAATTAAAGCTTTTGAAAAAGATTACTTGTACCGGAAAAGATTGTCACTGATTTCGGAGCACATCATATGCCATTCAGCTGCTTTCATATACATTGTGCGGTAGTATATACAATATAATATTATATTATTATTTCAATTGTCTATACTCTACATTAGAACATGAACATCTCTTCTAGTGTGGCCTTTATGAGAACAATAAGCATCTGCTTCTAATAAACAGACATTAAATCCTTGCAAAGCTAAAAGTTAAAGACAGTTTTATGACTAAAATTAAACTTAAAGGGGAAAGAGCATCCAGAATAATTGGGTTCATACATTTTATTCTTTCTCCCAAATAGCACATCAGTGGGAATCGCATCCCTGACACACTCCCTGTTACCAAGGAAAGCGATTGTAAATTTGGTATACTCCAGATCACTCTTCTAGTACCAGAAGAGGAAGTTTACATTAAAATGAGATTTTCCCAATAGTTTTACATGCAGTGCCTAGTCACAACACAAGCCAATGCATTATTAGATTGAAACCCTTTTACGTATCTTCGTATATTTGAATGACTACTATCAATCAATGTTAAGTCAACCATGAACCTCAAGAGTAAGCAAAGAATATCAAATGGGAATAGTTGGCAGTTAAATCATATAAACTCTGCCACTCTACACTGCCACTCTACACTCAGCAACAGGGACGCAGCTAAAGGAGTGCAGAAGTAGCAGTCGCCCATGGGCCTTGGTGCCTGTGGAGGCCCAAAGGCCACTCTGCAACATAAGAAGTGTAACGCCGTCAACGGGTCCCACTCCTGCCAGCGGTCACGTCGCCGGTTCTCGCACCTCTACCGGCGGCCTGTCCCACCTCCAGGTCGCGTCTTCTGTTTTCCTCCGCTCACCGCCGCACTGTCCTTGGTGACAATGCGCGCAAAATTTAAAAGTCAATGCACCTGGAGCCTGTGCAACATTGGAACAA